>NC_079159.1:58898859-59201889 GCF_947563725.1 Argiope bruennichi | reverse complement strand
TAACTTTCATTCTAATATATTCTACGATAGAATTAATTCTGATAATAAAAGATACAAACATTAGGAAATTGCAATTAGCATGTAAATGACCAAGTTTAGATCAAAACCTACATATTATAATTAAAATTAGATGTGCTTCATTAATAAAATCAATAAATTGACAGTAATCTATAGTCGTTAATAAGATGTTTCAAAGGAGCTGTAGTGTTCAAGTTAAAGTACGTGGCTCCTTTTCAGATGTCATTTTCTACATTTGAACTTGACTCAAATTTATACATTTTGAGGGCTGAGGAAAATTTCAAAATGATATGCTAATAATCTAATAATCTAAGCTTTATTTTATACAACAAAATTGATTTATTCAGATTTATTTTGCTTTCTAACAGATCAGGCAACGTTTAATATATAACATATTACTTTAAATACACTTATTTTCAGGAACGAAATATATACAAAAGTAGAAGGGAAATGCACTTTAAGGAAACAAATTAAAAACAATACAACGACTAACAAAAAGGATGTTTGCTTCTTAGTAAATCACAAATAAAAGTTTTCTTGATACCCCCAGCATACCCGGATGATCTCCATGACGACGTTATTTACCGTCATAAACTCGCAAAATTCATTAGAGCCCTCTTTCCAGTCTCAGTTTGAGTATCTGTTTACATATTTTGGAGCTGCCATAAAACCTTCGGTCTTCGGTTTCCAGTGGACCATAAACTTACAAGATGATCTCATTAACAGGATTTAATGCACTCATGCAGAATATAAGAAACGCCGCAGGAGGGATTTTACCCCTCTTCTTCTTGATTCTTGAGAGTGAAAACACGATTAACTCGCCGAAGATTGCTCATAAAGAGATATCTACGAAGATGGTCAGAAAAAGATGCATGATGACTGATTACTGGATGGTTATCCATTCTGAATATTTTTTTTTGAATGGCAACAAAAAACAGAAGTTCCAATGTAGCTGATCAAAATATACATCAATTTCTCGCTTACTATTATATAAAGAATATTGTACAGGATAATGTCCTTGTTGTATAGCATTAAGACACGATATATAAACTATTTTTTTTTCACAAGCTAAATAGATGTGATCTACGTTTTGGGAATGAGATGTCGTAATGATTCATCTAAGAATTCATAGAATCTGGAGATGTTTGTAGATTATGAGTAATTTTTTATGTTGATTTATAGACCTTTTTTCTATGAACAGAGTATGATTTAATTTCATCTTATGAGTTTGTGAAGCGACAATTCGAAGCTTGGCAAATTTACGTCCACTCCATTAAGGGGCTTAGTAAAAATGGTACTTGCTTTTACGGAAAGATTCTTGAAAGTCACGATATTAATATTGTGTGAAAGTTTTTCAAACGAATTGTAAATATAGTTAACAAATTAGATCAATGTAATATTTTTATGATATTTTTAGACGAGTAGAAATTTTGGCGATAAACAACGAAATAGACTTTCAGTTTGATTTTAAGAAGTTTGCTTTTTTTCCTTCATAATAATTATTTAGATGGAAGGTGTATTATAGGGACTTAATCTAGACAGGCTATTATACTGTTAATGATATTTCAGATATCATTGCCAGATATTAACTAACGAACTTGCTAGTAGAAACTATCATAACCATTGGCTGAATGTTTTAGAAAGTAAAACAAATTATTATTCTTAGTACATTTTAGATGTAAATATATATTGGTTATATGTTATTTTCAGTGATAATAATGACAGGAACTTTCCGAGGACAAAGATCACGTTCGAAAGGTTAATGAATTTCGACGCCGACATTCACTATTAATGAACTAATTGAGGGCAATTTATCTGCAACAAATTTAAACATTGATTCCTTCTTTCTTTGAAGACTCAATGAACTGCAAGGAAAATCACTTCTGAAGAATTCTCCTTACCAGTTTTTCTGGATGCTATTTTTAGATATTCTGATTCAGAATTTTCAATCAATTATATGAAATATTATTTATTTCTGGTTGCAAATCCATGCTATGTTTAGTGAAATTATTACAGTACCATTGTCTTAATTAGCCATAACAATGCTTGTTTGTTGCTTTCAAATCCCTGTATGTTTGAAATCTGAAATTTTTGGGTTGGTTTTGCATTTACAATTATTGTCATTCTAAAAGGTGAAATATAATATAAATCTTATTTATCTTTTTGAAATATAATAATATATCATATTGTGAAATTAAATATTTATGGTTGCAAAGTCTTCCCTTTTTCGTTAGTCAGCTTGCAGATAAAAAGAAAATTTTCTGCTTTGCATCATCGCCAGTGACGAGATTTTAATTTCTTTCACTTTTCAAGTTTACTTAACAAGTTTCAGTTTAGTTGCATTATGCTATTTTATGTTAAATAGTAAAATATAAAAATTGTTTACAAAGACTGTAAAAATATGTATATTAATTATGTGGATATTATTAAATGCTTGATTTCGAAAGTATAACAAATATTCTTTGGACTTGAGTTAATTGTTTTTTTTATCCATGCACAAAATAGCATTGAGAATTGATTTCTGCATTTAAATGTTACTAATTTGTTAAGCCAAATTTTTTAAAAAAGACTTTAAAATTTCTGAAAAATTATTGATTTGAATCAGGTTTTGAAAATATCTTTACATTTGATGTTTGTTTATTTCTTTTGAAACTGTTTTTAAAATTGAAAATAATTTGATTGCTTTCATAATTGCAAAGATGGAATTTTGAAATTGATTTTTCACTTATTTCCTGGTGTACATGGGTTTAGAAATTTTGTATACTTGCTTTTCCCATTTGAATACTTTCATACTTCCATTATCATATTAATAGAATAATTTAATTAACCGTTAGAGAGTTTGAGATACATATTAATGAATTATGAATTAAAAATTAAAAAATGGAAGCTAATTAAAGTAGAAATTGCGCCTTTAAAGATTACTCATCTTCAGGATAACTTTGAGCATCCAAAAATATTGCCTTCTCTAATGAGCTCTTGTCTACTGGAAATGCTAGACCAAATGCGAAATCAACATGTTCATAAAAAAGTCTTGATAAAGAGTCTTGGATTTCAATGACAGCAGTAAATCATTAAAATTGTTCTGAAATAACACAACATTAGAATAATTTTATTGCTTATCGAAAATGTTAAGAATGCTTCTTTAAAGCTTATTTAAGCCTCTGTTCATTGATAGCATCTTGATACCGCACTCAATATCTCCACAGCTCAGGTTTTGAATAAGATATTAACGACATTTTTATCCAGTTTTTTTCCTTAGAGATTGAAATACAATCAAAGGTATGTGTACAGAATGTTATTGCTATAAATATATTTCAGGCCTATAATCATTTCTCCAAGATTTTACAAATAATAATTTGTCGAACAGAAAATTATTTTGTGTGATGAATCATAATAGCATTTGTTGGAAAATGGAATGAATCCTTATTTCTCCTGAATGCGCAACATAAACAGGAAAAAACTATTGCGATGCTTAAGACTTTTTACATTCTTTCAGTTTTTTCTTATGCTGCATTCAGAGCCAGGGTGGAAATTTGAATTTTACGATATTTGATGGAATGAATCTTAGAGGGAATAATTCATGTTCACATGTTTAACATGAAACGACAAGTTGCACTCGAAATTTTAAATATGTATCAAAGCGTTTAATCAGCAAATTAATTCTAATCATAACGAAAGAAACAATTTACTTATTTGCTCATAATGAAAAGAAAAAATTATTTACTTGCTCATGACGAAAAGAACAATTTACTTATTTGCTCATGATGAAAGGAACAATTTACTTATTTGCTCATATTGAAAAGAAAAATTTACTTACTTGCTCATGACGAAAAGAAAAATTTACTTACTTGCTCATGACGAAAAGAAAAATTTATTTATTTGCTCAGGACGAAAAGAACAATTTACTTATTTGTTCAGGACGAAGAGAACAATTTACTTATTTGCTCATAACGAAAAGAAAAATTTATTTATTTGCTCATGAAGAAAAGAACATTTTACTTATTTGCTCATGACGAAAAAGAACAATTTACTTATTTGCTCAATAAAATGCAGTCGGTTCCCATAAAAAACGATACTTCTGCGTAATAGGAAATCACGTTATAACGAAAAAGCTTTTTAGTACTAATTTATGCCATTAAATATATCTCTAATTTGTAAATGTGTATATTGCCAATGAGATGTCATTTTTTTAAAATTGTCAGTTACACTTTTCACATATAAAGAACAAATAACGTTTAATTTTTTGGATAAAAATAAACTATACAAATGTTAAATTTCTATCTGCATTACATATTGTTTATTTTGTTTCATGAGAAAAAAATCATAATTTTGCCTCTGGATTATTTAAATTGAAGTTATGCTTGAGATTATCATATGAGAATTCACCATAACTTATTAGTTTTTGCTGCTAGCCTTCCTTAGTAACATCATTGTAATACATATATAATATCAAGTTTCGGATTATGTGCTATTGATTTTTAAGCTATTTAGTCCTCACTATTACAAAGGCCAGTTTTCTGTAAAACAATTGCTCAGTTCTTGTTATTCGTTTATTGCAAAGAACGACAAAGATACTTTCGTGCTATACGAACAGTACCGTGATTTAATTCATTATGAATCGATGCAAGCATTCATTTGATTTCACATATGCATGTCAGCTCGTAAGAGATTTCCTAAAAGTGCTTTGGCGTTCATATAGCCCTATTAAAAAGAGAAACGTATGGAATGTTGAAGCGATTATCTATGAATCGAAATAGCAGGCTATCTTCAGGCATGTATCCTTTGGAGGGAGATATCACGATCGACAAAGGATTCAAGGATGAAATTATAAATTTCAAACTGTTAGTTCTGCACTGAATAGAGGTTACTGGGAAATATATGGAAGGGATCTGTTTCAAATTGCCACCCTCTGAGTATTCTTATTCACATAACATTTGTCCTTGGAGTCACTTTGCTTTAACTGAGATAAATTATATCATGAAGATTCAATTATATTTCCTCAAGATATTTTAAATATTCTTATTAAATCAAAGCAACAATAAAAGAAGTACATTTATTCTGAAATATTGTGAGATAATTACAATACAGTTTGCTATTAAAACCACTTATTATAAAGGAAGGAATAAGTTTCTGAAGCCCATAAATAAACAAATAAAGTTCTATGATTGACACAAAAATTTTAAGAGGGGAAAATGTCTGGGAACTATTTATTACGTGGATCATTGTACCATAAAGGTCTGATAATTGGATATTATATTTATTTAAAATTCTAAGAATATTTAAAATTCGATGACTAAATTAGTCGTCAGTTTTAATTTGTATCTAAATAATGAAATGTTGTTACTAATCTTAAGATTACAAATTTTGTCATCACTCTTATTTAAATTGTTTAATATGAAATGATGTCATGGTTCAGTAAAAATATAAACAAAAAACAAACATGCAATTATATAAATGTTTTACAATAGTCTATTTATATTACAGAATATAAATGAGTAACATCAGTTTAATTGACCGTAATTGATTTATGTATTTTATATAAATATTTAAATTTTTTTATTTGAAATTATGAACTTATTTATAATAAATAAGTAAATAATTAACTCAATCTCAAAACAAATTTTAAATAGGTACATATTTTTCAAAAGAAATGCCTTATTACTTTGTAGTAATTTTGAATGAATGCCTCATTTCTATTCATCGAAAAAGAAGATTTGAAAATTTGAGTACTTGCATAATTAAGTACATTGAAAAGAATTTCAAACACAAAAATATTTCCTTTTAAAGAATTTTTTGATGATTCGTTCAACATTTTTTTCAAACTTCTTATATTTTTGTTGAACGTTCTGTAGAGAAATCCTTTACTCCCAATTTCAGAAGTTTTCAGTTACAAAAAATTCTTTTTAACAACAAATAGGCATGTGTTACCACATTTCTGTTATTAGTTTATTACATTCATTTAATTACATTAGTTTATTACATTTCTATTTTTTATCAATTTAAAAAGATAAAAATTTAAATGTCATTATACTACAGATTTATTTTTATGTTTTGTATTCTATAAAAATAATTAAACATTTTGTTATGAAAATTTTGTTTGAACCGTGAAAAAACCCCCCATGATATCGACTTCAAATATTAAAAAAAGAGTTTGTTGAAGATAATTACTTAAATAATGAACAAAATTGATTCGATATTTAAATGGGAGAAAATTTTGAATAATTCTGAGTAATATCAACACTACTTTCATTCCTATTAATGCTTGATAAAATGATAGAATTAATAATGCACATTTATTTATACTGAAGACTATCCATGATTTATAATTTAAGGCATCAACTTAACACTATCAGAAGACAAAACAAAACAAAAGTAAAAAAACACTGTCCATGAAATCTTCCTGCGGTTTTTAGTACATTTTCAATGGAAATAAATGAGACAATTTTGAATGAACGTGAGAAGTATTTTCCTTAAAGTTATTAATAAAATATTTAATTTCCCTTGGCACAAAGAAATCGTGTTATCAAAAAATAAATAGACAGAAAAGTTCCTTTTGCACTAAAAATCTTTATTATGGAATGAATATTCATTGAGAAAACGAGTTGATTTATCAATATAAACGAATTTATACAACACTTCGTAAAAATTTCTGTTGGCAAATGTATAGTTTTTTTTAAAGCGATTGTAAATACGGAAATATGATGCTGTTACTTTCCCCCTTGGATTGAACACAAATACTAAAATATAAATCTAAATAGTAAAAAAGTGGTTTCTTATGTTCAATATAAAAATCGAGCCAAAATGAAAGAGGTGTTAGTTTGTCAAAGCAGCAAAATATTTATTAAGGAGTCAATACAAAATGTGCCTCTATTCAGATAAAATAAAATTTCGTCACAAATTTTCGTTTATAAAATTTTTCTGAAATGAATTAAAAACATGGATAGTAGCTGTTATTAATGTGCATAATTTGTTTAGGTAAAATAACAGAGCAGAATGCGAAAATTCAAAATAGAGAGCGTATATATTCTTTGGAAACTTTTTTATATTTGCCTTTCAGCTGGGTTAATTGATCGTAGCTGTTCAGATTTCCCCATTTAGTAATCAGTAAACATTAGAGAAACAAGGATATAACAAGTTTTCACAACCAACAGTTGATGCAGGCGATAAATGCTCTTAGATTTATCAGATGAAGAATTTTACTTAATAACTTAAAAAGTAAATAAATTTTGAGTCGTATCAAAGATATGTGATCAAGTGTTTCTAAAAAACGTTTCTTAGAATCAAATGATATTGTCCAACTTTGTTCAGCACATAATTCTTCTATTCTTAGTTCAATAAACAGCTCTCAAATCATTTTGATCCATTCATTTAATTACTTTACTTTAATTAAGAAAAGATGTGACTATTTTTAACAGCCTTTCCAGTAAACTAAGCCGCTTCAAAATTTTCAATTTTTTTGTGTCTTTTCCAAAGTGCGATGTGCCTGACTCTTAGCGATCTAATTTCTTCAATCTTTAATTAGCCCCAAAGCTGTTCGTTCGATATTTTACTGCTCCGTTAAAATTTCTTTTTCGCAATGCATCATCGAATATTTTTTTTCGCAAATTAGATAAGTTTTCTTTTTTATTATAGAATAAATCTTCACAGTTTGCTGTCTTTATTGAATATCCATTTTCTAATTTTTCCAAAAACTCTTCTAACGAGAAATGTAACTTATGATAGTAAAAACGTGCTTCCCTTTTCCAAATCAAGGGAAAATACAAATTTATTCCAGTTTCTTTTATTTATGATGTGGATTTGCTAACTTCCTGTAAATCAAATTATACTGCTAAGTACTCACAAAAATAATTGGAATTTGCACATGAAATAAATTATTCGGGAGTGTTTAACTTCGTTACTGGGAAGAGGGTAATAAAAAGACAGGAACAACTCGAGACCCGAGCAACTGGGAAATTGTCCTTTGCTACAAAGTGGGGAAAAGGAAATATGATTTAATAAAACAGAAAATAATAGGTGATTCAGCAAAGTGATAAATAATTTCTTTTGTTAACAACTTACAATTCAGTGGCGTTGAACAATTTTCAATGGCGCTCAGAGTCTTGAGCAATTTTTTGATTCTGCCAATTTTAGTTGCTGTTGGTCAGAGACATTTTTCAAAACTCAAATTTAAAAATCATATTGCGATTTACCATGCTCCTAACCAACCAATTGCCCGGGGAACCTTTCTAATCAAGTAGGACTTTTTACAGAACATTGAAATTAAGGAGATGAAGAAGGATTTTGCAGATAAAAATGAAAGAAAAGAAAAGCTTTGAATCGAATTTATAGCACTGCGTCAAAACAAAGGTTTTTTTTAATAAAAATTTCGCATATATTATATAAATTTCATAAGATCATTATATTTATCACTATAATTTTACTAAGCCGTGATTTCAGTTAAATATGCATATTATGAGTAAAGTGTTGATTGAAGTTTAGAATATAGACAGAATTTAAACAGCGGGAGTGGTCTCTCCAAAACTTTCTCGCATATTCTCTAATAAAGTTGATATCCCAGAGAAGCTTTACATGGAATTGGCTTACAATAATTACGAAATATTAATATTGGCTTACAATATTGAAACTTACAATATTATATTGACTTACAATATTGAAACAAAAATTTGACACAAAACTGAAAGTGTAGTCACAAAATCCCATACTTAATTTGATATATTTATGTCATTGCATTTTTGAGTTGGTTGAGTAGGTTTTGCATGTTTCTGAAAGTACAGACCGACAGACGATCAACCCCTAGATGGATTTGCCTCAAAATTTGAAAGGTGTCTAGATAATAAATGTTATTCCTGTGTGCAGTATTTTATCTATCTAGTTCTCTCCCTTTTGTAGTTATTGTGTTAAATTATATTCGAACTGCTGGAGAAACAGATTTCCACTAAGCGGGGTTTTCTCAAAGTTTGAAAGAAATCTACAAATTTGGTTATAAGCTTGTATACCAAATTTCATCTGTCCAGATCAAAGTTTTTTTGAGTTATCTTTGCCACACACAAGGGGACATTTTCCAAAAAGTATTCTAGGACACATAAGTGGACATTTTCCAAAAAGTATTCTAGGACACATAAGTGGACATTTTCCAAAACATTTAGCATTCTAGGAGGTCAAAAAGACGGTGATTCGTCAAAATCTCGAGTTCGAATTTTTTTTTGACTATAACAAAACTTTCTACATGCTGCGTATACGAGAAAATAAAAATACATTATTCGTGGATGGCATCAGTTTCTTTCTTTGTCTTTTTGTTAAAAGCGCTAAGTGTAGGGGAGTGTACTCTCCGTAGTTAATAAGTTTAAAAACTATTTCAATTTGGAAGGACAAAGCTATTTATTTGATATTCTGGGACAAAATGTTAGTTGCAGTACAGATAAGAAATAAAATCTCCTTTATTATTTGAAAATGACAATGTAAACTAATATATAATTAGAAATAATGTTTTATTTAAAATAGAATGAGCTCAAGTGGTTTTTAGTTACATCTTGAATCACTTAATAAGAGTCAAATATTGAAATTATCTCATAAAAGTGATAATCATCGTGTAAAATAAAACGGTATTAGAAAGAAAAAAATTTAAATAATTCTGATCGTATTCACTTATACAGCTTAAGAAAAAGTTACAGATCTTGTCTACTTTTAACTGAATAAAATGATAAATGTTATTTAAATTATATTATACATTTTTACAACCAAGTTCTGGAAATCAATTGTTTGGATATTAATGAGTTTTTCAAAAATTGGAAGTGATGAGAGGGAACTCATTTTAGAATTGACGGTAGATTTTACTGTTTGAAAATAAGTTAGAATACATTTAAATATTAGAAGACATGCTCTGCAACTTCTGCTGTGAAATTCAGATGAATTCATTCAATAGTAAATGATGACAGGTAAAAGTAATTTTTTTATGTTAGGGAAGTAACTACTATAAATATTAGCTTTGTTTAGTATAAGATGTGAAGTCTTTTAGATAATACGGAAGAAGACATTTATTCTATCAAGAGAAACATAAATACTAATAAAAATCTAGAATATTTCCCTATTTTAATAGATTTTGGCTTACAGTCTCTTGATTATTTCTATTATCTTAGTAGTCAAAAGCGAAATAAAGCTAAAAAGTAAATACTTGTATATGCAAATCATTCTACGAACCGTCCTACAATCATTAATCCGTTTATAAAATTATTTTTATCTATAATCCTAATAGAAAATATTTGATTTATGAGCTATCGCCAGTTTCCATCGTTGTTAATCAGAGAATTTTTTCAAAACTTAAACTTATCAAAGCTTTCTGCAATCCAAGACCAATTAGAAGTTTATCTTTGTATTCTATGTTTTATTATTGTTATAAAATTTATTAAAAGCGAAAAGAAGATAATAAGTGCTATTATACATTCAAAGTATTCTATGGATAATCATGAAGTACACTAATATAAAGTTTTATAAGTTTTTTTCGTATAATATTATCTTAATGAAAAATATGCAACTTTAGAACATATTTATATGCAAAAATCCCTAATCTATAGAGTGTTTTCTTCACGAACAGAAAAGGAATAATAAAGTTATATTTTTTATTCCAGTACGTTAACTTACCAATCAAATCCTGCAGTTATTTGTAAGATTTCAAATAAGTAAAATAATTTAAAAATTACATATTAGAGGCCCAAAGTTTACATAAATTGTGTGGCTGCAAAAATGATGCCGCCATTTCTACCAAATTCTGCACATGATCGTGAGTAATGAAGAGGAAACTTGAGATGAAAAATTTTTGACCTTCGTTTAGAAAAATTGAAAAGTCATAGTCAATGTTGTTTAACCTTGTCTTTTCCACTAAAAAGAAGGATTTTCTTCGTCTGTGTTCTTTAGATTAAGAGCTAAGAATGTTATTAATTTATGCTTGTGGGGATTATTTCTTAATGTTCTTAATATTATCATTAATGATCAGTTGTCTGCATTTTCAGAATCTAGACTATGTTTCTGCTTCAGATTACGAATTATGCAAAGAGTTATTCAGGTTACGAGTTATTCTCTACTGTATTAAGTAACATTTTTGTCTCACTATGTAATACATACTTATTTTGAAATCAAAGTTTATATTTACAAACTTCGAAAAAAGAGAATTGAAGTTTATTTGAAACAAACTACTGATCTAAATAAAAATTGAACTTTTAGAATTGAGTTTGAACCGCTTGAGGAAACTCACATCACAATCAAGTTACCATTTTCTCTATTCGAATACTAGAAACGCTTGAATAAAATTTGCCTTCAAAAAGTAGCGTTGTTTTTTTTCCGGTCAGTGACTAACAAGCTACATAATAGAATCTTTTTGTTTTATTCTATGTTGTACATAAAAAATAATGCATGGTAAAAAAGTCCATTAAACGATTATTAGATTTATACATTTCTATTGTGATGTATTATATAAGCATAAATTCTTTTCTAAAAATAGACTTTTTTATTGTTTGGATTTGTTATAATGGAAGGAAACGAATGGAGTGAAATGATACCACGGGATGCAATTTCTTGAATGGAATAATTCACAGAAGTTTCAGGATGCCAAAAAATAAATAAAAACTGTTTGCATATACGCAAAAGATTATTTTAACTTAGCTATTCTTATTAATAAAAGAATTTTGAGTGTTTCAATTAATTTTATTTGTTTGTTTCCAAGTTTCCAGTCGTAAACATTTAATCAATTTTTGAATCATTATTAAAAATTATTAATAGTAAGAAAAAATAGCATTAATTAATCTTTGCAAATTATTGAATACAGTCTCTAATTTGCCCAGTAGTTAAAACATTTAAAATTAAATAGCAGACGATAAGAGAATGTTGCAAATTATGATACTTTGCCAATTAAGCATTGAATTGAAATATGTCGTATTTAGTTAAAAAAACATTTATTTACATGTTCATTACCCTTTTCATCAAGTATTAATTTTAAATATTTTCTTATTATTTGGTATATGGCATTTACATTACAATCATATATATTGAAACAGAAGGAAGATTTTAATGGAGACATCACAACAGCTAATTTACCAACATTTTCTTCATTAGTAAAAGACACTGAAAATATTTGAATTCTGAGAAACTTTGAGTATATTAGCTAATTGTCAGCAACATTGAGATATGGATACTTGACTGACTTATTCGTTTTAACATCATTTCTTCTAAATTGATTTCAAAATACTCATTTTTACTTTCTCCCATAAGAAGTATGAAAAGAGAAAGTACTGTTATTAAATACTGGAATTCTTTCGAAATTTTGATGACTCTCCAATTTTCAGATGTCCGATAAACACGTTATTAGGAATTATTTCTTCCAGCCTGTATGTAAGTGAACACGACAATTAAAATTATAGAGTTAAATTGTATGTGGATAATAAAGAACTAAACGTGCAGATTTCTATTAATTTTTGAAGGAAATCCATTCAGAGAAAGTTTATAAGTGTGTCTATTCAAGTATAAATGGAACGTGTGTGTCTATTCAAATAAAATAATTGCGAAACGTAAAGAAATAGATGAATAACATTTGGAAGACAAGTTTACCATCTAAAAATTCTTCCTATCAAATTTTGAACCAGATTTAATAAAAATTAACTGTCTGTATTTCTGTATTTTTGGGTTAAAATAAACGAAATAATTCATAACTGTAGTGACTTAAATAAATGGAATTTGGTATTTAATCTTGCGAGTACAATTGTAGTTCTATGCTAAATTTTGGTTACGTTCAATCTGAAAAAATGCATAAAAGTATCAATTCGATTACGTATATCCATTCCATTCGTCGGTACCAGACGTACACCCTCTAAGAAATCACTAAACACAGCTTGATAAATTCAGTAAAAATGCAAAATTCAAGCCAAATATTTATATTTCAAAAATATTTTTCACCATTGCCATACAACGCATTCATGGCCTTACCGAAGGTTCACAATTTTATGCGGGAGGATTAAAATAACACTTTTACAAGAGAGTATGATTGGAAATTCTCGGAAAACCAATCCCACTCTTTTTGAAACAAAAAGCGATCCTAAATGCATATTTTGCCCAGATATATAGCTAAAACAAATATTTAAAAAATTCATTGTCACTCTTCCACATCCTATTTGTTAATCAATCATTTATTGGGGGAGGGATCCACAATAGCAATAATCGATTCTGGTCATTGAATAAAAAACAACAGCAACTGGTGGAATCTGTTTAAAATGTATCTCTTAACTGCAATTTCGAAGTTTGAGAGAACACTGTTGATTTCTTGCAATTGTGGCGGATTAGGTTGAGCGTGGATAGAACCTGGGACCTTGCGGTTCGCAGCCCAGTAACATGACCACGATACAAAAGCAACTGCGCGGGTAGCACAGCTGTTAATTGGCTAATAAGCTATCACCACACAATAATCTATAACTTTATCAGTAATTCTTCTATTCCAGAATGAAGTATTTTCATCCCTTTCTCCATTTTATATGAATCTTTGCTCCTCGACTGAATCCAATGTAATCGTTTTCTTTTTGCTGTTTGCATTTTCCTGTGATCTTTTTTTTTTTTTTTTTTTTTTTTTTTTTGTTGTTGTTGCGATTTTGGAAAAAAAGCGATTTCCAAGTTGAAACATGAGGTTTTATTTCCGTTTTACTGCATGAGTGAACTTTGGAGAGATAGTTTTGGCTACTTTTCTTTACTTTCGTTTTCCTTTATTTATCTGTGGCAAACACTCCTAGAGGAAGAACTGGACTTAACTTAAAGAAAAGGAATAGTTCCTTTTTTATTATTTAGTTAAAAATTTTAAATTGCAGATGAATGAATAGTTTAAGTTCTAATAGTATCTGCGGTACAGTATTTGATATAATATTGTACTTCAGATATTCCAAATTATTTAGCGAAAGACAAGAAAATAAAAAAATTCGATAGAAGATGCTTCGACGAATAAAATCTTTTTATATTCTCAGTTAAAAAGGAGAGCTATCTGGTAGCTATAGTTCACATGAAGTATGCCGTTCTAACTGCTGAATACAACCATATCAACCATAAATACCAGATTTATTATCTATCGATTTTTTTTTTGAGAAGTAGAGCATGAATTTTTTTTTGTATAAAACTCCTGCAGGCAAAGCAGCGAGAAGAATTTTGCAGCACGAATATCCGTTTCTGTTGATAACGTTCTTGATTATCGAAATTTTTCGCCATCGTTTAAAAAAATGTTATCAGTCCTATATTCTAACAAGTGGTCGTAATTTTGAATATTTGCTGTAATTGTGTAATATTGACATGTTGACATAATAACATTGTGTAATATTGACATGTTGACATAATAACATTGTGTAATATTGACAATGACATAATAACATTGTGTAATATTGACATTGACATAATAACATTGTGTAATATTAACATAATTGTGTATTATCATGTCAACAAATAAAAATTGTTTACTTTATTTAACATTATTCTAAATAACATTTGTTATCATGTAAACAAATAAAAATTATTTACTCTATATAACATTTGTTATCGCGTAAAATCGTGCTCTTATATTATTTCGGAACTTCCAACTAAATACTGTCACCTTAAAATTACTTTTTATTATTGTCTCTTTCTATATTAATCAAATTTATTAATTTAAAATTACCCTACCCATTCACCTCTCTCTATGTTCAAAATCACCTTCTATTACGAAAATTGTGGAACAAATACTAAAATATTAACTACAATTAATGACTATTTTAAATAAATAATTGCAGGCCACATCACGTATATTGCAGTTTGCAAATGGTATGGATGCTTATAAAAATATCATGTTAAAATAAATACAACGTTTAAGGATTTTTAGGAAATCTTGTTTGAAATGTATTCATTTTATTTGTCCCTCAAATTTTATTTTTTGTCTACTCGACGAAATACCGTGAAGCTCGGAATCTTCTCTCTAAACCTAATCCTTTTTCAGATACTGACAATTTCTCAAATTATAGTAGATTCTCATTAACCCGGTATATATCAGAGCAGTGGATAGCTAGATTAAAGAAAGGATCGCATTCAGAAATGCTGTTTATAAGAAAAAAAATTTCATTTTAAAGCAATTCCTGTGTTTATTACATAAAATATTAAAAATATATAAAATAACATTATATTAACCTCTTTAGAATCACAGTTTGTTCGTCAACTATATTAATATAAAGACAACCTTCCGATTTTGATGATATTTTATTACAACAAAGGAAAATACTATTTTGAATAATCAGAGAGCCTGGCTACTTATCACTTTCTGCAAGTTGGCGAAATCAGTCTCGTTGTTAATGGTAGGGGTTCTTTCAGAACCTTTCTTTGCGATATCTCTGGAAATTTTAAGATGCTAAAGGATAGGCAACCATTGCTGATTATCTAGTTGCCAAAAGATTTCATTTGAAATCATTTTTTTTCGGTTGGAGTACTGATAAGGTGTTCACCATAGAGAATGCATCGTGAAATAGAATTTTTGAAACTTTTTTTCTGAAATACAGTTAAAAAGGTAGGCAGCCATTGATGGCATATACATCAAAAACTTTCATGTGAAATAAAAATTTTTTAAATCGGTACAATTTTTATGGTTGGAGGATTGCTTCTTTGGCATATTATTATAATCGTTTAATATAAAATGAATTTAACTTTGTGAATTCATTGTGCAAGTAACAAGATGGAAAGTGCCTTGATCGTAAGGCCTTAAAAAGAGGAATATAACAGAGGAAAGTAATGAAAGATTAAGAATTAAATGACAAAATTACGCAATAATATTAATTAATATTAATAATGACAATAATTAGTAACTAAATCATTAATTAATGTTTAAACAGTCAATTATTATTATTATTATTCTCTTTTTTTCTCACTAGTTTGGTTTGGTTAGGTTATATTAACGTCCAGTTTGAAGCAACACTAGGGCTATTTTGGGACGGACCTCGTCATTTTGAATCGTGGTCAGATGACGAGCTGGCACCCCCCTCTCCACACCACACCACACCAGCGGGAGGACGTTTGGTCATGACGGATTTAACGTGCAACTGACCCCCTTACATGACAGCTCTTCGGTGGAATCGGATCACGAACCTGAAACCTTCCGGTTCCCAAGTCGAGACCTTAGAACCAGGCCACCGCGGCCCTCATCTTCTCACTACTTATTACGACGAGCAATGCATAAGAGAATTTCTGAAAAATAAAATACTTTTCGGAAGTTAAAAAAATAATGACTTTAACATGACAGATATCTTTAAAAGTAGATGAAATGAAAAATATTTTATCTTTCTTGAGGGACAATTTTTTGCATTTTTTGCTCGGAAACATTTAAAAGTTGTTAATTATGTATATTTGGTAATAATAAAATGAACAGTTTCTCTTCTCTTCCATTCTCAATTTATTAAATCATTTATAAGCTGTATTGGTTTTCAGCAGCATTCTGCTTGTGCTATTAGTTGGCTGTTATAATTTCCTTGCGTATTCGTATTTGTAATTTACATATCAAGATTTTAATGCTATTATGTGAAAAAGAGCTTAAATGAACCAGAAGAGAGCTTAAAAGAGCAAGCATTGTCATTATTAATCTGCTAACGAAAAAGATTTAAAAGTGTTCAATTCTTTGCTTAAAATGTTTATTTGAAACGGATATTAAATAACAAAAATAATAAATTCCTTGGAAGATTCATTAATCAAGCTACATTGCTAAACTAACTTTTATGCGAAAAACTAATAATTTTTTTACCATAAATATTAATTCTGGTAAAGCGTCATCATTTTCCAATCTATTTGCTGCTTTTTCTTTTCTCTTTCCGAGATTAAGCGCTAGTGTCCTGAGGGTCTTCACATAACGTCCAAAATAAATTCTCCTTCCCTTCCATATGATCGATGAGTCAAAAATGCTGTTGTTGGGTTCTGAAGAAAAAAGAGTTGGTCATCATCCCCTTTATCCCCCTTCCATTACTGACTGGATTAAGAGATGAGGAATGGCAAAGAAATACCACTACTGCTGCATTTAATTTTATCTTCGTTGTCTGCTGACAGGTTGTGCTCCTGCACAAGATTAACTCTTCTGACATGGGCATAAATCTCTCTTTCGCTTCCAGAAACTGAGATGCAAATGTCATTAAAACTCTCAGCTGCTTAATTTCCGAAATTAGGGGATTTATAAACAAGCTTTGGTATTATTCTTATTTATGTAAATGATTTTTTCTGTTATATATATATATTTTTTAAGAATAAGGGTTGTTGCAAAACGTTGTTATTTTTCCAACTCTGTGCCCTCTAACCTTAGGTTTCTAATTCTTGAAGTGCTTAGATGATTTTTTTTATTAAATGGAAGTTTATTTTGAGATTTCGAATGAAATACTGAGAAAAAAATATAGTGTTATTTCTATTTAAGATTAATACCGTGCCATTTAATTGAACTTTATATACATGAGTTTTGTTCACAATAGTTTTCAAACAGCTTCATAAGCTTGATATGTTATCTGACTAAGCAACCATCCAATTCTATACGGGTGCCTGTTAACTGCAAACTCATCAAGACCCAATTATAGGAAATTTTACGATACAATTACTTTTAATTACCAATTCACTTTCTGTATTCTTTCAAAACATGTACCAATATTTTGGGTCTGATCCAAATAGTAATTTCTGCTGCGGTGTAATGTCTAAAAGAAAATTTTCGTTAATATTTCTATCTCATTCTGTTGGAAAATAAATACATTACATTCTTAGTTACAAAATGACCTTCAATGGCATTTTCTATATTGTAACCGCTATTGTAATTTATCTTTAATAGTTGCAAAGTAAAGACTTTAGGCATAACTTTAGTTTGCCTATTTCAATTTTGAGTAATTGAATTATTAGTGATTGAAAATAATAACAAGATTTACTTTATATTTACAAAAAATGTATTATTTTTTTAAAAATAATTATAGTTAAAAATATAATAATGGAATAATTTTTTTTTGATTTTTCATTTCACATTGCATACTCTCAATTATTAAGAATAATTAAACAGCGGCTGAACAATAATTTCTTCTATTTATATTCAAATTTCAGTCTTCAAAAAAGTTTTCCACAGTTCTAAAATATTTTAAACCCCACTTTATTATCTTCGGAAGGGAAAGACGTGTTGTATTCGATGTAGTAGATTCCTTCCTACGCAAACTATTGAATGGAATGGAAGCATTTTTTTATTGTACAGAAGCAAGTGTAGAAAAAGAAGAAGATTAATTATTTTTGTTTTTAAAGAAAGGTATACTGTTTTTTATATTTATTCAAATAAACTATATTTTTAGACTCTTACTTTTGAGATTACTTTTATTTTAACTCCCTTATTGCAGATTGATTGATTGTAGTAAAAATGAAATTCAAATACCCAGTTGATGGAATAATGGTAATTGTAACTGATTTGAAAGTTTTATACTAATAGATTGATAAAAGATCTGGAAGAATAGTTTTAAAGCCATTTCGTTTGTTATAGTTTGTTATAGTATAACAAATAAAAATATTTAAAAAATTATTTTTTTTTTCTTTTTTCACAATATTACTTATTTGAAATTCTTAAGATTTTGTCTATAAATATGGATAGAAAAAAAGGGGATAAAACATGGAACATTACTGCAAGGAATATAAACGTAAAAAGCAATTTTATTTTTTTGACCGACGAAAAGAGATCTATATGTATTTTACTTCTAAATAATTGCAAATAGACAGAAATGTAAATTTTAATGTGAAAACTATTTGACTTATATATCATCAACAAAAGGCCTACATTTCTCAGAAACGTAATGACAGAATAGTAGAATATTAAATTCTTTTGTATACGATTGATGCATGGGATTTTGAGAGACAATAATATTATGTCACTGCAATTTGGGGAAGCTTGTGAGTAACAGCGTTAATGGAAGAAAATATATTTATTTTGCTTTTTTCGGATGATTTTTCAAACGCATGTTCCGTGCTATCGTTTTTAATGAATACAGAAAATTTTTTAATCATCATCAAAGAATAAAGACAATTAGTAGTATAAAAAGTATTCTGACATAATTTATCAAATTTTGTGAAATTTTAAAACTTAGCTACTTTTACCGAAAATGCTTACGAATAGAAAGTAAAATTCTTGCTTCCAAACATTCTAATTCCATAATCTTCCCCCACAGTTTTGGTTTTTTTTAACCTTTCACTTTAATTTATGGAAAGAACAATAAAAAAATATCATTGATCTTAAATTGATTGCTTAATGATGAGTTAGAAGAATTTCTATACTACTTTGGCAATTTGACAAGCAGTAAAACTGTACTATCAAGAATTATGAAAATTATTTTTAAATAACTAAAATTCTAACTTCATAATTTGCGATTAACTCACTAATTTCATTGTTCTTTCTTTAATATTTCAGAATGTCTTCATTTTCATTTATTTATTTCGATTTAGGTCGTCTGTACTTCACCAAGCTATATCATTATCCTGAAGAAAAATAGGGTAAAATAATTATTATTGTTTTTTTAAATTTCATTTCGAGAATTTTATTTTATATCATTATGGTTATGATTTCGACGACATTCATCAAGTCGTGGGCAACGCCATGCAAGTTCTGATAGTATTTAAATATAAACCTTCGAACTTCACAATAATCGTATAGTGTTTAAATAGAACCCATAACTTTACAATAATCCGATAGTTTAAAATATAATCCAAGAACTTCACAATAATCTGATATTATTTAAATAGACTCTAAGCCAAAAGGGGAGAGCCAAAGCCTATATCTCTCAATCAAAAATAGAATGCTTTATTCTGATAAATTTTGCATTCTTTTAATCAATTAATATTCTTTTGTTTGGATAAATTAAAATTCAATTATTTTTTTCTAGTATCCCGAGGTAAATAGGCGCCTTAAATATCGTATTATCTAAATACAAAGTAAAGTTCTATGGGTAGCCAAAAAATAGATACTAATTAGTAACTAATATTTAAATAAAATAAATATCCTCTTTTGCGAGATTTATCAACAGTGGTACTTGGAAAAATATTTATACCTCAAGCCAATAAAAGGAAAGGAGATGCTAGAGAAAAAAGAGCATTTGCTTCCCATCATTATCTGAGGAATAGTACTTCCTTTTTCTTAAATCTTCGTACAGATTGCCCTTTTTGATTTATCATCATCACAAAATAAGTGCAGATATACTTGCAAATATAAGCAATAGAGGGTCGGAAATGAGTAGTTTAAAATTTGTAAAAGAAAGCCATAATAAGTTTGTATTTAAAGACCAAAATTTAATTAGAAAAGAAGACTTGATATTGTAAGATTAAAATCTATGTCATTAGCAAAGCATGCGTTTTTATACCGATTTATTTTTAATTTGTATATAGACAGTTTGTTTCGAGAAAAACTCATTTACGTTACATCTCATCATTTAGAGAAATTTATAAACAGCTATAGTCAGAAGAAGAAAATAAGATATGAAAGAAAATAAAATGAAAATCTTGTTGAAGCAAAAAACTATAAACTCACTTGTTACAAAATTAGTAATTATATATTAAAAATAAATTACTAAATAAAGCTATGAAAAAACGTTTAAGATATTTAAACTGTGACTACAAATATAGATAGGATACTGATGCAAAAAAATTAATAGATATCGTCATTATTTCTCTTGAGGTTTGAAGTAAATAGGAGTATCAGTTGCCATCTTTATCATCTAAATTATAATGGCGACCTGTTGCACTTTGTAAAGTTATATGATCAATAACGATCCTTAACTATTATAACTAACTAAATGGAATATACCTTTTTTTGTGACATTTATTAACCGTGATCAACGGGAAAAAATAAACATTCTTCTTTTATTTTTTATTCTACCAATTCAGCAAACAAATAAAAGAAAAACAGGATCAAAAGAAAAAGAGCGTTTGCTCCCCATCATTATCTGAGGAACAATATTTCCTTTTTTCGTCTCCACATACAATGCCCCTTTTGACTTTATCATCATCACTCAAAAGACGCCGCAGATATACTCGCAACTCCAAACTGTGGATGATAGGGATGAGCCGAGTAAAATCTATAAAATGAAGAGAGAATAAGTTTGTATTCAAGATGGAAAGATTGTTCGAAGATAAGCTACTGGAAAATAGAACTTTATATTATTTGTAATGCAAGCGTTTTCATACCAAATTATTTTTTATTTGTCGACAGAGTGTTTTTACAGGTGAAAACTCAATCATATTATAGCACATATGGAAAAATTTATCAGCTTCAATAGCCCACAAAAGAAAGTAAAAAACAAACAAACAAAAATAAAAAGTACGAAAAATATGTAAAAGAGGAAAAAAATATATAAAAATCACTTGTTACAAAATTAGTTCTTTTATATTAAAAACAAATTATTAGATGAAAAGTCATGAAAAAAGGTTAAAATATGTAAATTTAGGAATATATTAGATATAGATAGGCTACAAACACAGAGAAAAAATTACACATCTGACTACAAAATTCTTACTCATGAGGTATCTGTTTTTAATAATTTTCACATATCGGTGCAATCAGTTGATGGAAAAGAAAAAAAAACTAATTGAAAAATATCTAAAATTTGAACAAAAGAACTTTATTTTAAAGTGATATCCTTGGTACACCAATCTTAAACAATGGCGAACTTGTTTTGGAACTGCCAAGTTTAAAAGCTTAAATGACCGCATAGGAAAACTACAATTTCATTCTCTTTGTATCTCGTACGCATAATGCAACTTTCTAAATTTTTTTATTTGGAATTATGATATAAGAGATAGTGATAAATTATTACCTATTGATTTCGTTCTCGCAATACAAATGAAAATAAAATGATTTATTACAAAATAAGAAATTTCTCCGTCATAGTAAAATAGAAACAGAAAAGCAAGCATAAAGGTTTTTTTCTAGAAAAAGGGGACCACTTGTTCTTTCTCAGATGGTAATGAATGGTGTATATGAATTCTTAACATAGATATTATGTAATTGTGATTAAAACGAAGAGCTTATTCAATGCATCAAACAATCGCACTTTTCTTAGTTTGCTATCTTTTTTTGCTTGTTTTTACTCAATCATAGTGATTTTTAAAGGATTGATTTCAGCAGTGGCATGTGCAGATGTTATTTCTAACTAAATTTCTTATAAGAATACGTTACACTTTTGCCAAATAAGATGCTCAGTCCATTTAGATATAATTATTTTATTTTGACCTATGATCAAGTCACTTTTTTATTTAGTTTGATTAAAATAAATAACGTTTCTAAGTGAGTTCTAAACAACAAAGGAGTTGTTTCGGGATGAATCTTGAGTACTAATCAGATAACGAGAAAGCACTTGTGTCATCATTTCCTTTTAACTTGAGCCATCATTTCCCTTTAAGTTTCATTTTAAACGTTCCAGTTAATATATACTAGGTTAAAAAGGACGACTAATCTTTGGTGCCACAAGATTTCGAGCCTTGAGCATTCGAATTTGGAAGTTAAGATCTTCCCACCAGATTGCTTCAACCCTTTATCGTCTGTTCAATTTCGAATCAATGTAGATAATTTTTTGCAATATTGACCATAATTAGCTGTCACGTTGTATGATTATAAGCAATATAAAGGAACTCTTGAAAAAATATTACACATTTTGCATTCTGGGCGAAATTAAGTTTACGAAACTATTGCATTTTTTGAAAATGTGGCACGTTCACTCTGGCAAAATGCCAGTATTTTAAATGTATATGATAATGACAAAATGGATGGCTTTTACTAATGGAAAGGTGTGACGCTCTACAGAAAACAATTCAGCTTATAAGCTGCTTAACTGTCTTATAGAAACTCCTGGAAAATAACGAAATGAAAACTTGTCGGGTAATGTCTTTTCAGCTGTTTCCTTTTATTTTCTCGTATACATAGTATAGAGAATGTATAGTCATTATTAAAAAAAATTCGAACAAGAGGTTTTGACGAATCTCCATGTTTTAGAGCTCTCCGAGTTCGAAAAACGCTGTTCGCCTGTCTGTGACAAAGATAACCCAAAAACGCTTTGAGCTAGACAACTGAAATTTGGTATACTGTCTTTATATCAAATTGGCAAATTTCTTTCAAATTTTGAGTAAAATCTATTCAGAGGAAATTCTCTGTGAGACTGTTTAAATTAAATGCAATAATTAATACAATAAATGTTTAATAACAATACAATAAATGTTTAATAACAATACAATAAATGTTTAATAACAGTACAATAACTGTAAAACGAAGAGAGGTAGATAGATAAGATTCATTTCATAGATTTATCCTTTATAGTGTAGACACCTATAAAATTTTAGCCAAATCCAACCATGAGTTGATTTTTTGTCGGCTTATACTTTTAGAAACATGTGATAATTTAAAAAAACAATGATTTAAATATATTTATGACAACAAGAGTAGTTTTATGTCAAGTCTTTGATTCAATCGGTCGGGAGAAACCTGCCTAATGCATATATTGGATTTTCGGATACTATTAACCGCATACCAAGGTTGAATCGCCAAATAACTCGCCAAGGATGATGCGATAGATTCAGTAAGAATACTAAATTCACACCATTTGTTAATATTTCGTAACAATAGTAGGCCAATGCCATGCAAGGCGTTCTCTGGGATATCAGCTTTACTGGAGAGTACACGAGAACGTTTTCTGGATATCACTAATGCTAGTTTCATCTAACCATGATTGTAAACTCCAATCTAGATCACAAAAGAAAATAAAGGCCAATAAATATATGGTCTGGCAGCAGGCAGCAAAGATGAAATGAAAGGCAAGGCTAATGGTATTTCTTCATTCTTAGTCCTTAACCGAATCGGGAGAAGAAAAATGATGACCTTAAATTTTTGCCGCAGAGTCTTAGCTACTGAATTTATAAATCGTTCATCATTTGGAAAGAAGAACGATCGTTTACTTGGGATTAAATATTAAGCTCTGTGAATCAGGCGTATCTAATCACGTGGAGAAAAATAAAAAAGCCAGCATAGATTGAAAAATGATGATGGTTTGCCCGAGTTTATATTATGATGTTGCTTTTATATCATTTTTTCCAATGTTCTTCCTGCTTTCTTTATAAACTTCTTAAAAATAAATGAAAATGTTTCTAATTTTTGGTTTGTTCTATTCTATTCTATTCATTTTTTAATCGTTAATCATTTAGTGAGGTAGAAAAGGAAGAGCGGGAATTTTCAGAACTCTTATTATACAGTTTTTAATATTTGTTTTGGAAAAGATTTAATTTGAAGAAAAGATATACAAAATATATATGCCAACATTATTTAAAAGATAAAATATTAAATTACAAATTTGATTAATTACTTTTTATTTGAAGTTATGTAATAAAGTTATCAAAATGTAATAAATTTTTTTACATGATGTTATGATCGTATTTCTTTCACAAATGCTATTCCATTAAAAAGGTTTCTCTCTTTTACTGCAGGATAATATGCAAATAAAGCAAGATAGTTTTGGCTCTTCTACGATGGCAATCAATGATAATAACTTTTACCCCATGGTATATTTATTATCTGTTCTCAAAAGATATTAACCTTTTATAATCAATAATTACTAAAAATATATTTTGATAAGAATTGTCTCTTTCATAAATTCTATTCTTTTATTCATACATCTTCTTCAATGATGATAATATGAGCAACATAATATCTAAAAAATGTAATATGCAACGGTCACATTTGATGCATAGAATATTTTACTATAGTTGCAAACTTCGTTAAATAGATGACAGTGACACAGAAACTACAGTTATTGATATCGAATGTTGTTTGTAAGCAGACAGAAAGCAATTTCTTGGTTTCTTCATGGTTGTAAAAGCCATATATCGCTTTTGCGAAAAATGCTGGCACTTTGTTTTTTTAATCCACATTCAGATTTGAAGCCTGTACTGTTCCATCTTTAAAAATCGGGCAAAAATTTAACTTTTATGTAACTGATGCTTTTCCAATGTCTTTTTGATCTTAAATTTATTTCTTTGTATCTGGTTTTTTTTAAACACCTGAATGCTGTAACAATATAATTCTAATATATTTACAACTTTATATGAAAACTGTTTCTTTGGACAACATTTAAATTTATCGTTAAATGTTTTACCAAATACTATTCTACTTTAAATTGAAAAGATAGTTTCAGAGTCATGCTTATTTCTATAGCATTTTATGATCAATTTCTGTAATCGAAAAATTACGTATTTCTGCATAGTTTACTATCATTTTTTTACGATAGACTCACTTATGCTTGTAATATCTTTATTGGAGATTTCAAACTATTATTAACTATTATCGAATCATATTAAAAAATAAATAAATAAAAGCTCACTTTATGATTAAGATTCTTATATAGAATTTGATTTTAATCTTGGCTGAAAATGATTAGCCTTCTGAACAGAGATGGAAAATTCTCTTTGTGTAATGTGGATAATTAAATGGAATTAACGTAATATGAATAAAAACATAAGCTAATATTTTTTTTTTTTCGAATGATCGTGTTGAAGAAAATAGTTTCATTTTTTTAAATGTCTAATTCACCAATCTAAACCCTGTAAAAATTGTCACGTATTGTTAAAATATGAAACTACTATGAGGTTAATCATTTATCTCTTCTGGCATTTGGTTGCAAGTAGAACATACTAAAACACTTTTGAAAATTTCCGACAGATAAATTAAAGAAACTCATCAAATAAAAATATCAAATATGTCACTTGTTCACTTGTTACAATTTATATCTCAATAATTATTACAAAAGGATTTATATTTTTCAAAATTTCTTCTATTTTTATGTATTTTATATAGATTTTATTGAAAATGTACAACTCAAAGGTCTGAGAAAGAAAATGAGAAATATTGGAATTTAAATCTTAATTATCAAATATTTTCCATTTATTGAGCATTATATATAAAAATTGTGGAGTTAGGTTATGAAATTGTTTCTGAAATATTTATTTTCTAAGAAAATTCTAAATTATTCTATTTCTAAGAAAAATTTTTTAAAATGTTGAATTCGCTACATCCATTTATAAACATTTTAAATGTTTTGATTTTCATAACAAAGTAGCACATTTATTTTATTTTAATAGCAAATATTTTTAATGATTATCTAATATTGTTTAATCTTTAGTTGGCATGTCCATGTATATAGGAAAGTAATGATTAAATAAATTTAATTAGGGCTCAAATAATATAAATTCCCAAAAGTTGACTGATGATTGAACTAGCCATACAATTAATAAGCTTTCAAGATTAAACAATAATTTTGATTACATACTTAATTATCATGTTTTAAGCCCGCTTTACGTTCATAAAATTATATAACGATATATTTTATACGAATAAATATTGTCATTTCATTTAGTGGTCATTAGTGGTTCATTTAGTGTAATTCATTTAATTACTATTTGTTTAAATTATTAAAAAATTGGAATTATAAACAATTAATCTTTTGAATTTGAATTTTTCCAGCAAAATTTCTACTAAAGCACTAAAAATTTCAGTTGATTATATTTCAAATTATTCTTTAGAAATATAATAACAAGTATAAAATCTTGTTAAATTTTATAGATTTCGTATTGTACTTATCTAGTAAATAATGATTTAATTACTGTATGAGAAATATATAAATAAATTGCTCTTATTTTGTATTTCTTTCGTATTCAATGCTAATGATTTACTTCATAATGTACACGTGCATTTAGATTTCTGACGACGTAATTTGCAAACATTTTAAAATAACTTATAAATACTATATAGCGGTCATTAACTTTAAAAGCACAGGTCAGTAATTTACAGATAATGTTTATTAAATTGGAACTAGAAAAGCATATTAATTATCAAAAACTAATGACATTAAACTCAAGTAGAAATAGTTATAATTATTCTAACATAGCTAATCTCAGTCGGAAATTATTCATTCTGATAACCGATAAAATTAGTTTACTGAAATTTAAGAAAATATAAATTAAAAAGAAAACAGATTTCAATAAAATTATAGATGAAATTACAAATTTTGTAAAGTTCTCAAATATAATTAATAGAAATTTAATTAAAATGTATACGAGATTTTTAATAAATTAGCATCCTTGAAATATTATATAAATATCTTACTAAAAATGAAACTCATGCTCAGATTTTAAATATTTTTTTTTAAAACTGAGAACAAAATTCATTCATACACAGATTACTTGTAACAGAATAATATTTAAAATAATTATGCTACGAATTATTTTTTATTCAATACCGGAATAAATAGTTTTATAATGTAGTTATATTTTCGAGTAACTGATACTTTTTTTTATCTGCATCATCTTTGTTATGAGGTTTAAATGTTGACATAAAATTAACGACTTAACGAAAATAATTGTATCTGATGCAATAGAAAAAAAGTAAAGTTCAATCGGGAAATAAATAGGTTTAATATTAATAAATTTAAAAAAAACGTATACTTATTAATACACTAAAATTAGAGTATTGAATTATTTGCAGATTTTTAGCAAATTAAAAATCATTATATAGGAGCTTTTCTAGATTTAATAAAAATTGAATCACTTGCTTGAAGCAGAATTTAATTAATTGATTGCTGAAAAGTTCTATCTATCTATCTAAACATACAACATGCATGCATACATACATACATACATATAAATTCAAATGTAGAGAGAGCATCAGGAAAGAAGGGAAAAAACAAGCAAACAATCTTCTATTCACAAACATGAAGCTTAAAAAAATAAAAAAATAAAAAATATCCCTTAACTCAGAAATAACTTTTTCCACTCGAAATCCACCTTTCCTTTCAAATAGAGTACAAAAACTATCATTTGAAATGGAAACGACAAAGGACGCCATTTCAATGAATTCAATCAAGGAGCGAGAACCCTTTTTAGATTCTCCATTCCAAAATGATCCCGGATCAAAGGGAACCACTGATATGTATGGGTTGCTGCACTGTATCAAAAGAAGATCCTCTCGAGCTTCTCAGTTACGGTTACGAGTCACATATCAAACAGATTCGACTGGGAAAAGTTTTTCCTGTAATGACTAGCTTAGATTGCTGCTGCTTTATGGCTGTACAGAATACGCCCTTGATAAAGCCCGCCGGGAACTCGTTGGCAAATGGCTTGCGGAATGAATAAAAATGAAGTTAATAAGTATTGTGGCTATATTTCGAACAAAAATTATTTTGAATTCTTTCTTTTTGCTACTAAAATGAAAAATGGGCATTTTTAGAAAAATATCGAAAAGAGAAAAACGTCAAAACAATGAATATGCTGAAAAACACAGTTTTTAGAAATTTGTGTTGAGATCTAAAACTATGCATAGTTTTGAAATAGTTTTGGATGCAGTTAATGTATAAAATGAGAAAGCAACTTCTTTAACTATAAATTGAAAGTTTGCAACTACTTTATATTTTACTATATAACTTTTATTGGTACATAATTTTGTACATATTTCTTTATATTGATTTAGGAATACTCTCAATTTCTGGATTGTGTTTTTAAAAAGGATATATAACCTTTAATTAACATTAAATCGTTGGCTATTTAAGAAGGAAATAAAATCTTATGTAAATATAATGGTATATTTTCCCTCCTGATAAGCAATATATTAAATTTATAATATTTATTTCCTTTTTTTCATAATGTTTCCTTTGATTTTCATAGATTTTTGCTTTTTTATGTTCAATTCATTGCATATCTCAGTGCTTATTAACTGCAGATCAAACGGTCTGGTCTGTATACACGCACGGGTATCCCATACGCACGCACGCACACACATACTCACGCACGCACGCGTAAGCATATTCACGCATGCACGCGTATACATACTCACGCACGCACGCACGCACGCATACACATGTATACACACACATGCATGCATGTACACACGTATACACTATAATTTGAAATACAAGGGCGAATAGAGTATGCTTATCCACAGATGTTAAATAATTAGTAAAGCGAAAGGACGAGTTTGCAGATTCTAATTTTAGACTTGCCTTTATATATGAAAATTCATGACGTTTAGATACATCAGCAGCTGTCAGCTGTCCTCCCTCATCTTTCATTTGCCAGATAATTCTAAAAAGTTTTGCTTCAAATTTATTCTCTATGGAGAAACCAAGCGACATTATTTCACAGGAGCAACCATTAGTCTGATTTCGTCCTTTTTTGCTTCATGGTAAAGAATACGATTTCTAAATACGTCATAAATGGTTGCCTGCCATCTCACACTCTGCATGGACATGAAATCAGAAGAAAACAAAAACATTTACAAGACCCCCGTTTTCCACAGCTGTATCAATTAAAATTATTTTTTCCTCTCTAAAAGATGTGATAAGGTGTAGCTCATTAAACTTGGCTGGCATATCTAAATTATTATGATTAATGTGTCTAGCAAACAGATGGTTATCAAAGGCAACTAATTCTCTCATATTTTAATCCTAATTTCATTGTTGGTTATGAAAAAATGGCTTTTCTATATTCTTCGTATTACCTTACGTATGGGAACTACATTCGGTCTCTAATTCGGAAAGAAGTTTAGAATATTATTTAGGATTAAGGAAAAATAATTAAAATTCTAACTAACTAAGCTGAAGGCATTATTTAGCGTAAATGAGCTTTTGGACTGAAGCCAAAATGCTCGCATATATTTCTTAAAGAAATCTGTAAATGAGGTTATAATTTAAAATAATTAAGTCATAAAACTTTCCAGTTACTAAGCATCGAGAGTGTTTAATTCGGCAAGAATGCTTTTAGGGCATCAAAATTTAAAAGGACTAGAAAAGAAAATTAAACATATGAGCCATTTCTTCGCTTTTATATATAATTTGTTCTTTATATAGTCCTTTTAAATAAGCTCAGCACAATTTTATTTAAATTGTTATTTTGAAACTCATCGCTGTAATATATTGTACTTGAAAATTTTACAAAAACCAGATGAACAAATGAAAAATGTTCTTAGATATAATATTCTTTATATGAAAGCATTTTCTGTACAGAAAATAGACAATGAAAAGGAAAGACAGATTACGAATTTTTTTTTTTAATTTTGTAAATATGGATTAAAAAAACACAAAAAGAATTTAAATATGGATAATTTTGTAAATATGCATTAAAAAACACAAGAAGGATTTAAATATGGATAAATAACTGAGTGTAGATTCATGGTAAAACATCTTTTTGAATTTCAAACTCTACAATTCTCTAAAGAATTATTTTTACATCGTTATATTGCAAATAAATTGCTAACAAAAGCGATTTTAAAAGTTTCAAAAGTAAGAAATAATTTATCACATAAGTACGACAAATGATATTTAAATTCTATGATGCATTTCTTGCAGATATACATAGAGAAAGAATTATTCACATTTCTTTAGAAACATGGAATATGTACATAGAGCTTCAGCCGACAAATATATAAGCATAATCTAAGAATTCTAATTACATTTTTTTCAATTCACGAATAAAGATCGCAAAAATGGGTATCACTGAATGCTTTTTTCATCTCAAATAACACTACGTTGCTCTCAAAAAAGGATGCTTACGTTTTAAAAGAATTTTCAGATTAATATTGGAATAAAATTGTTAAGTCCTGAGACGATACCAACAATAGGATATCCGGGTCTGAAATAGCCTATTCCTATATATGGAATGTCTGTTTATAACATATAATAAAAAACACAGTGAAAAAGAGGACAGAATATAAGGCAGAACTGATTTATGTTTCCCTACATAATATTGGATAAACTACCTTTCTCTTTCAATATATATATATATATATATATATATATAAGTAACCAATCTAAAGTAAGAAAAAGTTTGAAAACGAAACTAAAATGAAAACGAAACAAAACAGTTTCGAAATCGCAACTAAAATTTATTACCTATTTAAACTAAAACCAAAAAGGAACTTCATAGTATTTAGAGAGCGCAATTGCAGCTACTTCTAAAACACAGATGAATTGATACAAAAGTATTAGAATCAAGTTAATAGGAAAAACAAAAATCAAATAAAAATTAAACCAAAAAAATTATTAAAAAATATTAAAAAAGAATCCGGCCTGAAGACTTTTTCAAGGGTCACCCTCAGGCAGGGATTCAAATAAAGGGATTTTTTCTGTGAGGACATACAGACATTAAGTCTAATAATGATTCCTCGTGACCCGAAAATCCCCCGAAATTATGCTCAAGAGATAAACCATTTTAACAGAAAGGAAATACAAAATAACAAATTAGAAAAAAACCACAAAGTAAAAATACAATAAAAACAATAACAATAAAAACAAAAACAGCATTAAAATTAAAATTAAAATTAAAAACGAAAAGGCCAAGACATACCATCCAACAGTGAAGGAAACTTTAAACAATCCTACCTCTGTTTACATAATTTACCGTTAACTTTCAAAAACAGGAAATCACAATCGATTGTTTAAAGTTTCCTTCACTGTTGGATGGTATGTCTTGGCCTTTTCGTTTTTAATTTTAATTTTAATTTTAATGCTGTTTTTGTTTTTATTGTTATTGTTTTTATTGTATTTTTACTTTGTGGTTTTTTTCTAATTTGTTATTTTGTATTTCCTTTCTGTTAAAATGGTTTATCTCTTGAGCATAATTTCGGGGGATTTTCGGGTCACGAGGAATCATTATTAGACTTAATGTCTGTATGTCCTCACAGAAAAAATCCCTTTATTTGAATCCCTGCCTGAGGGTGACCCTTGAAAAAGTCTTCAGGCCGGATTCTTTTTTAATATTTTTTAATAATTTTTTTGGTTTAATTTTTATTTGATTTTTGTTTTTCCTATTAACTTGATTCTAATACTTTTGTATATATATATATATATATATATATATATATATATATATATTACTTCTCCTCAGCAGAACTTAAGCGGTAAATTCAACTTAATTATGTGAGATAGCATTAATTCAATTACAACATTTTCTGCTAAGTATGATGATTACGAAATATTAAAGTAAAGAAGTCTTTCATTATACTGGTCAGTCGTTAATGGAAAATTTTGGGATAAAGCGAATATTTTAAATATCTACTAAGAAATCGGGAAGACATTTAGCAATAGATGATGTTAATTTCCGAATTCCTATTATTAATTCCTATTCCGAATTCCTATTATTAATTCTTTTATTAGTGTTATGAAACCTTGAAATGTTTTTTCATTTTGACGATAGCACCATTAAAAAAAGTAATAACCATGATTAAAACATGAAACTTTAAATAATTTATAAATGCACTGTAAAATGTTTTACTATAATTATACAGATAATGTCACATATTCTTAAATAAAGCAAACAAAATATTGTATTCTAATTTTTTTTATATCTTTTCAATAAAATCTTATATTTTAGTTGCTTTAGTTGTGAGATTTCTTGGAAGAAAAATAAACAAAAAAGTAAAACAAAATAAACAATTCATTATTAAATTCTTTTTGTGGGTGAGAAGAAATTCAAATACTTTTTCTTAAATATCCGAAATATTTGTTCTCTCACATCAATCAACACGCCGCCATTTTCATGTTGTTTTCTATCGGACTTGAGTTAATGCCAGAAAATGACGACAGGAGTTTCTATTCTCTATTTTTGCATTTGAAAGAACATGTCTTTGTGAAATATTCGCAGTTTATCAGACAGATGCTCTCATATGCGAAATAAAAGAATGTATTCACCTCTCGATCTAATGGAACAATAACAAAAAGTATTTCATTTCTATTGTAAATATGCAAAAATCCATAGCTTGCTAAAATCACAGAAAATGGAATAAAATAATACTTTTATTTTTATAAAAACGAGTGAACAGAATTGAACTTTCTTCAAGTGCAAAATAAACCCTGAATATTAGAATAAAACTTCAAAAACTGTACTTTATATTTTAATTAAATGCAAATAATTCTGGTGAAAAAAATGCAAATAATTTGTTTTCTTATTCAGAGAATGCAAAGAATATTATAGATAAAAGCATTCTATGAGAATTGAAAAAAATAATCTTTTAAAACGCTCCGTTGGATGCCATGTCTTTCCTCTAGAAGTTTCGGGCAGAAATTTCTCTTGTTATCTTTCTCTCCTTCTTGTAAGTCATACTTCTGACTCTCCGACCCGCCACGAAGGCACACGGATTTAAACCATAAAACTGAATGACTGGACCGCCGCAACAGCAATACTGGCTGGAACTGTGGTTGAGTCTTAAGGGCCATCATCGGCCACGGTACAACCTTCCCCGAAGGAAGTACGTCCCGTCCTCGATGGGAGGAGTCAGATCCCCCACTTATTTTTGTACTCTCCAGGGTGGCGAGATCCAACCATCATGCCGGAAGCATCTCATTCTCATTTCGAGATGAGATGGGGGATCTCTTCTTCTTGTAAAAAAATCTATGTTAAAAAAATCTTATTAAAAACATTTTTTTAAAGTAAATGGGCGAAATTCAAATTTATTTCGTCAAAAATGTATTGTGCGGTATTTTAACATTTCAGTTCATAAATTGAATTAGCAATGAATATATAATTTGATATTTCTTTCTTCCTTTTTCAAACACTTTGATGAATGGTAATGCTCGCACAGTTTCAAATTCGGTTATAAAACCATGTTGATACCAATAAGCAGTTTTAGTTAATATTTCAAAAGCAGGGTTCAGGATTAAATAAACGATTTGAGAAATTTTTTTATAATAGGAGAAACATTTTTAAATTATGGTGAAAGATGCCCACAGATAAAAGATAATTTTATTTAATAACATAACATTGAAAAGAAATAATATTTCTCAAATTATTTCTTTTCCTTATTTTGATTAGAAGGGCCTGAAAAGTTTAATAGTTTAAGGAAAAAAGTTATAGTAAAAGGAAAAATTATGCAGGTTTTAGAAAATTACAGAATCTTCTCATAATGGGTGTTGTGTTTTTTCCCATAATTTTTATTTTCTTCGAGATAATAGTGCACATCATGTTATCATTTTATTAAATTAGAAATTAATTAACCAAAATTTTAGTCAGATGATTATAATTTTTCTCCAAATTTTAATATGAAATTATTGTGTTACTATCATTTAAGTAATATTAAATTAGCAGTGTTAGAATAAATAATAGTGACACTAATGATTTACACTGATTTTTAATAATCAATATTTGTTTCATTATCTAAAGTCTTTTCTAAGCGTCTCTAAGCTCATTATTATTTTTAGTAGAATGGAATGAAGAAATGCAGAAAATAATATTCAACTGATTCAAACTGTTAGAACTAAGAAAATGGATTGACTGATTTCATACGAATGCAGTACGTCGATTTGAATCAAATTTATGAAAACTATATCCATCTTAGTTGAGCTTGAAGTATAATTCAAACGATATTTAAAACAAGAACTTTCAATAATGTCACTTTTTTATTAATATATTCTATATTACAAAGTTTCACATATTATTTCATTTAACTTTTACCCAAACAAAACGATTAAGCAAGAAATTTTTTATATGATTAGGGAAGAATATATATTTTGTTGAAACGTGGCAAGTATTGAATCACGCCTCTTAACTCTAATAAAATTATTGAAACTCTGTTGTTGTTGTTGTTTCTTATGGCACTTACCATGGACAAGCCCGCTGATCGAAGACAGCCGATATTGAAACTCTATAATTACTAAATGACCACAATTTAAGATTAAGCTCTCTGCATTGTAACGAAATTGGGCTTATTGCTGCATAAAAAAATTATTTCGAGGTCCGGTTATCTATGAATTTGCTATTGTCTAAATCTGCAATCACTGATGAAATATCTCAAACAAGAAGTGGTGTTGAAGTTTGCAGTAGAAGAAACTATCTGTCTTTCTGAAATTTCAAAATGTGCTATACATAACTTATTGTAATGTGAAGAAATATTCAAAGTATTACTTTATGAAAAAATAATTAATTTTGATTATGAACATAAATTTAGGTGTTTTTTAAATTGACGAACTGATAAATTATCACTCGAACCAAATTTAATATCAAATAAGAAATATATAGATACTATTTAGGGGAATTATATAGATTATATTAGAAATATGCTGCGAGGAAGTGTATTCTAAGACCAGACTCTAAAAATCAGCATAACGCCAGCCAATATTGAATGTTTGCTTAAGGGAAAATTAGAAGTTATAGCTTTATTGATATCTCTAGCTTAATATTATTTACCGCCATAAACTCGTAAATTTCCCTAAGGCCCTCTTTTCGCACTCTGTAAGAGTATGTGTTTACATATTTTGGAATTGCCATAAAACTGTCCTTCGGTTCCAGGTGGGACCATAAACTAGCAAAATGATGTCTTTAACAGAATTTAATACACGTTTGCCTGACTACAAAGAGAAAAAAAACCATGCTCAGACGGTTTTTATCCTCTTTTATTAAAAATAAAAGTGTGAATAGACAAATAATAAAATAATAAAAGTGTGAATAGACAAATAATAAAATAATAAAAGTGTGAATAGACAAATAATAAAATAATAAAAGTGTGAATAGACAAATAATAAAATAATAAAAGTGTGAATAGACAATAGGATAAAAGTGTGAATAGACAATTAATAACACGAAGAGTGTTCACAAATAAGTTTTTATGACGATTAGTGTCAGCAAAGAATGACATATGGCGGCCAATATGAAGAAATTATTATATCTTTTAACTATATTTAAATTGCAACAAAAACAGTGAAAAGGCAGACTCGGTACACGTGATCAAAATAAAAACAAATTTATTGCTTTCTAGTCGCCTTTGGCGACTAGTTAGTTATATTTAATTTTGGTGAATTCGCTTAGAAATAGTTTCCTATCCATCACCTGAGCGTAGTCTGAACTGTCAAAGTTTCAGACATTAAAGCCTTATTGTTTTAATTATTTTACACATTTTTTGTTTATTGTGGCACGAACTTTCTATTATGGGGACCAATTTCATGAAATTATAGCGCTATTAAAAACTTAAGTGTACGGTTTGTCTATCTTTTAAATTTTACAGTATTATAATTTCACGTTGTTATTTATCTTAAACAGTTTTATCAATCAGGTCTTGTGCTTTTTTGCTATATTTCTTTACATATTTAAAAAATAATATATTACTTCTTTAGCTTTTATATAAATTGGACGTTTCCAGAAAAAAAGCGCCTCATTTTCACAGCTCTTCCATGTAACCATAAACACTAAAAAATACATAAACATGACTTTTGGTGAACAATTTTGCATCTCTTTTAGAAGAATTAAAAAAACCGCAGTCAGGGTTATTTCACTTTGTCTTCTCATTAATGGTGAAATAAAAGAATGCTTTTCATTTACTTAGTCTTCGAATTTCTCTTTATACATCATGAATGTTATTTTTTTAGTGAATTTTATTATTATTCAGGCTCATTCGCCTACATTTTGAGAATCAAAACAAAGTTTTCACTTTGGATTACAAAGTTTATAAAAAATCAATGTAGTATAGAATAATAATTTTGCTAAGCTATGTATCATAAATATATTTAAATTTTAAAAAGTGTGAGTTAAAATCTTTAAGGAACAATTGATACTGGTTACAAAATCAATTGTGGCTGTTCTGAATCTAGATGCAGCCTTTTGAATTGATTTAGAATTACAAAAAAAAAAAAAAAAAAAATCACATTACGAACAAGATACTAGCCCTTCCAACCGCACATCAAAAACGCTTCAATAAATTTTGTTTCAAGAAAATAGTATTGCTTTTTTCCGGTCTATGACTGTGCAATACATAGTAGAAAAAACGATCTTTTCGTTTTGTGTTATTCATAAAAATAATATGAATGAACAAGCTGGAGTGGTCACCCTAAAATTTTTTGCATACTCTCTCTATTGTTGCATTGTTTTTTTCCGGTCTATGACTGTGGAATATATAGTAGAAAAAAAGATCTTTTCGTTTTGTGCTATTCATAAAAAATAATATGAATGAACAAGCTGGAGTGATTTCCCTAAAATTTTTTGTCCTACTCTCTCTGATGTTGTGTTGTGACTTATGGTACTCTACAAGCCCGAAGACAGTTATCTGTCAGCGATTTAAGCCGAGTGAGCGTCTCTTGTTTTCTCAGTAGCGCCAACTAGGGCCAAGAATAGGACTTAGCTATTTCATGCGACACATTCGCTTGCATAACCCCTTTTTACAGAGGGGGGGGGACGTTCACACACCTCACAGATAAAACACAGAAGAACAACCATGCATGAACCGGGACTCAAGTCCGGGACGTCCAGATCACGGGGAAGACGCGCTACACCTAGGCCAGGACGCCGACGTCATACTCTAGGATAAATGAGTTATGCAAGAGAATGCCGTGCATGGAACTGGCGTTCAATAGTTACGAAATATTAGCTTTTGGTGTGAATTTAGCATTTTTACTCAATCTATCGTGTCATCCATGATGAGGTTTTTGGCGATTAATCCCTAGAATGTCGTTAATAGTATCCAGAAATCAAATTTGTGCATTAGACACTTTTTTCGCAACCGATTGGAACATATATTTGACAGAACACTGCACACGTAGTCAAAAAATACCATATCAAATTTGATACAGTTAAGCAACTGGGTTTTTGAATTATATCTTTTGCATGTTTTTGAAAGTGCAGACCGACAGTCAGTCAAACATTTGCTGAATTTGGCTCAAAATTTTATAGATGTTTAATCTGCGCATCGAAGCATATCTATCTATCACTTTCCATTTTGTACTTATCGTGTTAACTTATATTTAAACAGCCGGACAGATAAAATTATCTGAACAGATTTTTCATAAAATTTGATAGAAATATGCAAATTTGCGGTAAAGAACATATACCAAATTTCAACCGTCTAGCTCAAAGCGTTTTGTGTTATCCTTGTTACAGAGAGGCAGACGGATAAACATTTTCCAAAATTGTGTTTCTCGAACTCAAGGAGATGTAAAATGTGGAAATTCATTAAAATCTGGTATTCGAATTTTTTGACGATTACTATAATTTCTCTATATCACGTGTACGAGAAGATAAAAGAGATTAATATGTAATTAAGTTCTATTCGTTAGTATTGTAAGATGATTACGTTAAATGAAATTTTTTTTCCTATGTTTGTAACAAAACAATTACTGAATAATCGATAATTTATTTGCATGAATAAATGTAAAAATTCAAAATTAGTTTCTACGCTTTAGAATCTAAACTAATCAATAGAATTTCTTAAAATGATACTCAGAAATACAATGAAATAAGAAAGGTTTTAATAAAGAGTAATGAATATTTTGGAGTTAATAAAAGATATTTATTCTTAAATAGTACCGGAATGCAATTTAATTAATTCAATTTTTTTTTATCTCCTTCTATCCTCAGATAAACAGAATCTCAACTTTTCTGTTGTTAGCATTATTCGGCGGAACCCTTGGTTAATGGCTAAAAGCTGTTTTCATATTCATAAAAGATTAATTTATTTGATTTTGTCATTCTTATTGATCGAAAAATTATTAATGATTCAAATCTTTATTATTTAATTACACTGATGTATTTATATTTATTTAAACAAAGTGGATATTTATTTGTTTTTTGTAAATTAATCAAATGCTGATTTAAAATATATTCTTTACAATCTGTTATCAATATCTTTAAGCTTTTTCAAAAGCTGAAATGATAAGTGATAACTATGAATTTTCTTATAAGTAATTATATCAAAATTTTTTAGAGAATATTGAAATATAAACCCTAACCGACTATTTCGAGTAAGGTTAATATTTCTTTACCGCGTCAGCCACACTGACGGGGACTGTGGTTGAGTCCTAAGGGCCATTACCGGTCTCGGTACAACACTTCCCTTGGGAAGTACGTCCTGTCATCGATAGTAGGAAGCCCCGACACCCCACAGTTTTCTGTATCCACCAGGGAGGCAAGAACCAACCACAATACCGGAAGTTTCTCATCCTCATTTTTGAGGTGTCCCTCGCTGGAGGTATATTAAAATATAAAGAAGGTTTAATAACCGGACACGGTACAACACTTCCCTTGGGAAGTACGTCCTGTCATCGATAGGAGGAAGGTGACGCCCCACAGTTTTCTGTATCCACCAGGGAGGCGAGAACCAACCACCATACCGGAAGTTTCTCATCATTTTTAAGGTTAATTAATGTTTCTCGGTAGGAGTATATTGAAATATAAAGAAGGTTTAAATGAAGTTTTTATGAAAACTACATTAAGAGCTTATTTTCTATTAATAAAAAAACATGAAGATGATTTTATTTTGAGCAGCGTTTGGTTATATCAGCTAGTTGTCAATAAACGATGCGTAATGGATAATTGCTTCATATATTTGTTCTCTATCATTCATTCTAAATACATCTGAAAATACTTTTTTCTGAAGAGAAGAAAAGAAAATCTCGAATGTCATTTCATTCCAGATATATTGCCAAACAAGGTATTAAAAAATACATTTTTCCTCGAATCATATACTGATCAACCGTCCTTCGAGTTTCATCAGAGGAAAGCCCTGGGAAGGCTATAAAATATATTTCAGAGCAGCAATAAAAGATTCTGGCCATTAAATGGAAAAACCTTATCCAGTATAATGTGTTTGATATGTCTCTTAACTACAACTACGAAGTTCGAGAGAGTATCTTTTGATTTTTTACCATAACTTGTAACTATGCATCAGTGTTTTTTCATCTCCGGACAAATCTGGAATGGAGAAATTATTCGTCTTCAGTATCCTTACCCCCATTTCAAATGGAATTTAGTCTCGACCAAAACCAACAATAAAATCCTCCCCTCCCCCCTTTTTTTCTACTTCCTTTTGAGTTGTGGTTGGAAAGAAGGGCAATTTTCGAGTTGAAAGACTAGATTTTATTTCCGTTTTACTGCCTGATTGAACTTTGGAGTGATATTTTTGGTTACTTCTCTTTAATTTCGCTTCCCCTTTTGAAACTGAAGCGCTTGTCGAACAAGGCAGGCTTTGAAGAATGGCATCATTTTTTCTTTTATTATTTATTTTTATAATGTTAACTTTGCTGATGAATGAAATAACAAATACTTGAGAAATAGTAGTATTTGAAACATAATATTCGATGTAATATTAGTTTGAATTTCTATCCTAATAATGATAAAAATGAAAATATAGAAGAAAGTAGAATAGTTTTCTTGTAATTTTGATTTTATGAAAGTATTATTTCTAAATAGAATGATGATACAAAAATCTATTTCCGTTTTAGTGCTTGATGAAACTTTGGGTGGATACTTATGGTTACTTCTCTTTACTTTCGTTTTCTTTTTTAAAATTGAAGTTCTTATCGAAGAAGGTACTAGGCGTAGAGGAAAGATGTCATTTTTCTTTTATTACTTAGTTTTAAAATGCTAACGTTACTGGAGAATGAAAAAAAAAACAAATACTTGAGAAATAATAATATTTAATGTAATGTGAGCTTGAATTTCTATCATAATAATGATAAAAATAAAAATATAGAAGAAAATAGAATAGTTTTCTTGTAATTTTGATTTTATGAAAGTATTATTTTGAAATTGAATGATGATACAAAAATCTATTTCCGTTTTATTGCCTGATGGAACTTTGGATTGATGTTTATGGTTACTTCTCTATACCTTCGTTTTCTTTTTTAAAATTGAAGCTCTCGTCGAAGAAGGTGCTAGGCTTAGAGGAAAGATGTAATTTTTCTTTTATTACTTAGTTTTAAAATGCTAAAGTTACTGGAGAATGAAAAAAACTTGAGAAATAATAATATTTGAAACATAATATTTGATGTAATGTAAGTTTGAATTTCTATCATAATAATGATAAAAATAAAAATATAAAAGAAAGTGGAATAGTTTTCTTGTAATTTTGATTTTATAGAAGTATTATTCCGAAATTGAATGGACAGACAAAAATTCATTTCGATTATTAAGCCAGCTGTTTCGCAGAATTGAAGTATTATTTTCTTGTATTTCTATTGTAATTTTGATGATAAAATAATAAAAGTTTGAATGTACATACATATTTATTGAATATTCAGATTGCGCATTGATTTCATTAAGGGAGTTATGTTTTGAACGAACTGCATGTATTCATAGTTATTTAAAATATAGCTATAACTTCCGAAGTCTTCCTATTATTTATTCTTACATGAAAAACTATTAATGAAAGTTATATGCTTTAAATCATGCAAAATGGAAATTTCTTGTCCAATTTATTAAGAAGTGCATTATTTTTTAGTACAATATTCCTAAATTGAAAAAAAAATGTTTCAGCTTTGAAAAAAACAACAACTTTAATTTCTCAAAATATTAAAATCGAAATGTATTTAATCAATAATTATTTTGTAATATTTAATTTTGATAAAGGTTATCGCAAGTTAAAAATTGCAAATTGTCTTGCATAACATAACCAGAAATATACATATTGTAATACACAGTTTATGTATTTAGTCGTTTTATGACAAAGCACTGAAAGACAAAAAAATTTCATTTTACCAATTTGAGATAAAAAATTTCATTTTACCAATTTGTAATTTTTTCCCAAAAAATAAATAAAAATGAAGTCAATTCAACAAATAAATTAGAACAATTTATAAGAAGAAAAAAAATTTTTGAATCTTAAGGATTATTATTAATTTTTTTAAAATTTTATTCAAATAAGCCTGGTTACAAAATCTTTACAAATAGTTTTCTTTGGCATAATAAATTTGTGTTAAAAAGGAATACATTAAACTGCAATAAACTTTTTCTTTTGTTTCATTAATGTTAAATTAATTATTAATTAATTATTTTGTGAAAAAATGGTAGGGAAAGCTCTAATATCATTTCCGTCCAGTCCCTTTACCAAACAACGCTTTAAAAAGTATATTTCCATTATTCCTCCGTTTATCTACTGATCAGCCGTCCTTCGGGGTATCAGAGAAAAGCTCTGGGAAGGTTATAAAATATATTTCAGAGCAGCAGCAATCGATTCTGGCCATTAAATGGAAAAAAACCTCATCTAGTGGAATGTGTTTGATATGTGGCTCTTAACTGTAATTGCGAAGTTCGTGTTTTGATTTTTCACCATAACATATAGCTATGTATATGTGGTCTTTTTTGTCCAGACAAATCTGGAATGGAGTAATCATTCTTACCCTTCACTCCCCCTCCCATTTAAAATGGAATTTCGCTAGAAGGAAATTAGTGATAAAGTCCCTTCCCCCCTTTTTTCTTCTTCTTCTTCCTTTTGAGTTGTGGTTGGAAAGAATTGCACTTTTCGAGTTGAAAGACTAGATTTTATTTCCGTTTCACTGCCTGATTGAACTTTGGAGTGATACTTATGGTTACTTCTCTTTACTTTCGTTTTCTTTTTTAAAATTGAAGCTCTCGTCGAAGAAGGTACTAGGCGTAGAGGAAAGATGTCATTTTTCTTTTATTACCTAGTTTTAAAATGCTAACGTTACTGGAGAATGTAAAAAACAAATACTTGAGAAATAATAGTATTTGAAGCATAATATTTGATGTAATATGAGTTTGAATTTCTATCATAATAACAATAAAAAAATACAGAAGAAAGTGTAATAGTTTTTCTGTAATTTCGATTTTATGAAAGTATTATTCCAGAATTGAATGGAGATATGACAATCCCTTTCGATTAACAAGCCACCAGTTTCTCAAGATTGGAAATAGTATTTTCTCGTATTTCTATAACAATTTTGATGATAAAATAATGAAAAAGTAGAATGTAAATGCATGTTTATTGAATTTACAGATTATGCGTTAATTATGCCTTAAAAGAAGTATCTTTTGAATGAACTCTATGTATTTATAGGCACTCAAAAATACATCTTCAACTTCTGAAGTCGCATAGTTATTTATTCTTAAGTGAAATTACTATTAATGAAATTTATATACATTAAATGACATAAATTGGAATTTCTAATCCAATTTATTTATAGGCTAATTACCTTTCTATTATTTTCAAACGGGCTAAAGAATTAAAATATTTTTTAAATTTTAATTCTTTCAATTATTTAGCCTAAAACGTTCGTTTTAGTATGGTGAGTATGTTGAAACATACTTTTTTCGAAATTATTAAATTTTTTTATTTAATATTCTTAATGTTTGAATAGGTTTCTTTATAAAACTGTTTGAATTTTGTTTCTATGTTTGGGGAAGCAACATGGATATTTATATTTGCATCTACATACATTTTAATACTTATTTTTTCAAATTATAATATTTGATAGCATTTTCTTACGAAAAAACTTCATAATTTAAATATAATGCATATGTTTTGTTCAAATTTAGTATAATGATTTCTCAATATGTTTTGTAGTTCCTGAACTCATTTGAAAATATTATATAATTATTTAATGCTCCACAATGTGAGAAAATGGAAAATACCGTGCTGTTTATCATTCGAGGTTGAGGTTGTTTGAGGTTTTATGGCGCAAGAGCCATGATGTTGGCCATGCTGCGCCATTTTATCATTCGAAACCCAGTATTTAAAGAATAGGTAGAAAGACAGTTCATTTTTTAGTTCAGGAACTAGATAATATATTACTTTTGCTATCAACAAAATTTTAAGCAAATACTTTATAAACTGGAATATTTTTGCTTTATACCTCTTTTTTTGCAAAAAAAAAAAAAAAAAAAAAAAAGCCCTTCTCCCCATTTTTTTTTGTTTTTTTAAATTTTTGCCGCTTAGTTTGTATGTTATTTTTTCATAGATGTTTTTTTAATCTTTATTATATAAAAATTCAAAAATATAATTGTTCGGCAGCGTTTTTCAAAAAAATTATTCCGAACGTAGTTACATACCTGAATTAAAAATAAAAATTTCAGATTAAACGACAACTTTGAAAATATATCAGTGATGACCTTGGGATACCGAGCCAAATAAATGAGTGCAGCTTTGGGTACCATATTAAAAATATAGTTCCTTAAAGAGGATTTCATGGAATTGCGGCTGTGGAATTGTCTGATCCATACTACCATAATTGCCGAAGAATACAACCGCAGCTGGATCAAAAGTAAATAACAAATTTATCATGCATTAATTACATGTTTTGAGGATGCATAGGGAGTTGACTTGAAAAAAGAGATGTGTATCAAATTCCTGTTGTCAGTGACAAAGATCTTGTTGTATGAATATCTATTTCATTGGTGATGCTCTTGAATCTCTGAATGTTTACCGTCAGCGCAATGGTGTTGTCAGTCCTGCACTATAGCAAATGATCATAATTTTGAATCCGGTCATAAATAAATCACAACGATAAAGAAATAAATGTTATTTGAAATAGTTTATTCGTACCGTCTTCTTTACTTCTCTTTCCAGATTATTTTGTTCTTCTAAATGCCATGTGTGTTCATATTTTCAATTGTGAAATCATATTCTTTTTCTATAATCGATTTTTTACAAACTGACCAATTTAATACAACCCTGCATATTTTCCAAAAGAAAAATTGCAAAACAAATGTCAAAAATAAATTTTAATAATGAATGTTCTGAATGATTTTTTCGCCATATATGCCCCATCGTACATCTTACAATCGGAGGATGATATTGCTACCTATAAATATTTACCATGTTAAATACATTATATATAAGTTTTGCAGGAATTTCAATGGCATATCTAGGAATTAAGAATTTTAAAATAACAGTTGACATTTATTTGAACTGTTATTTGAAACTGCCTAAAATACAAAAAATAATAATAATGTATAACAGTGTACCGAAATTTTGCTAGTAATTAACAAAATAATCTTTATAAGAAGCAGAAAGATAATTTTGAAGATAAGTTTACTAAAGTCCAAACTATAAATAATGTTTGAGACAAGCAATTTCGTTTGAAACACGATGCCACAAGGCACTAGAGGAAAGATGTTACCTTATTAGCTTAGTGGTCCCTCGAAGATGAATAAATAAATACAAAGCATATATTATGAATAAAGTGCCGAACCATTAAAATGATAGAGAATGAAGCGATTTGTGACTTCTGCTTTAATCGAACTTGATTGAAATGTTATGAATTTATTAAGTGCGAGCTCTTTTTTTCTTAAAATGTTTACGTTTTAAATTCATACTCTTGATTATTAATTATTATTTATTATTTAAAATATTATGGACTAATTTCTTTTCTATCTTTTCTTTGAGAGACATTTTCAACTATTTTAGATTATTATTAATAATAATATTACTACTAATCTCTTTCGTTACTAGTTATTCACACACACGCACACGCACACACACACACACACGCACGCGCACGCACACACACACACACACACACACACACACACACACACACACACACACACACACACACACACACACACACACACACACACACACACACACACACACTATTCATTCATTCATTTATTTCAAAACGAACAAAAACACGGAAAATTCTGATTAGTTTAATTTAGTTTGTATGATCACGAAATTAATTAGGCAATAAAATAGGCGAAACTGTAGCAATTGTTCAAACTACGGGGTTCTACCAAAGTTTTACCATGCAAAACGGAATATAAAAGCGAAACAATGGTGTTAAGATTTTCCCTGAAAATGAAAGATGATAGAAGATATAACTGTAGTTGCACATTGTGCTTATTTGTTTGTGTTTTTTAAAGAACTAAACTATTTTCTTCATCTTCTTGCAGTTTTTACCATTTTTTAAATATCATATTTTTAACTTCGGCAAACTATAAATTTTTAAAATTCTTTTTTTATATATTTATGTGTGTTAAGTGAATGATCTTTGGGCACATTCCATGAAATTTTATTGAAATGTAGAATACCAAGTAATTCTTAATAAAAGAGTCAAACTATTTTATTAATTCTGCTGTGGTTGCACTTAATATATTACAATTAGAATACGTTAATTCATGTGAGCTTTATTTAGCTCAAAGTTAGCAATAATCGCTATTAGAAATATTTTTATATTTATTTTTAATGCCTAAAAATGTCTTTTACTTCCTACTACAGTTCAGAAAGAATCTAGAAAAATGTTTATATACTCTTTTTCATTTCCCTATCTTATTTGTTGATTCCTCAGATCAAAAAAAAAAAAAAAAAAAAAAAAAAAAAAAAGAAAAGAAAAGAAACTAGCTGCCTTTTAAGAGAATTGCTTTTTTCAATTTTGTTCTATTCTTCAACGTGCCTACAAATGAAGAAAAATGAGTGCTAAAAAAATTCTCCCACTGACATTGATGTTGCTGAAGCAAACCATTAAATTCTCATTAGAAGAAAGGGGAAACAATAACCGAGTGAATTCATGGATGAAGCAAGAGTTTATCGTTTTCAGAAACATCAAAGTTTTCTTACTTATTTTTTTACGTAGAAAATGTAGTTTTCTCCATTGTGTTGTGCTTAACATTCGAATGTTTGGAGTTATGTAACAAAAATGAAAAAGAAAAATGGATTTTTTTCTTCATTTAAAATATTTTATGCTATTTTTTTTGTTGCAACAGAACAACATTTTACATCATGAATAAAATTCAAATTTATTCTATACTGCAAAAAGATGACCCTACTCATAATTTAAGCTTTATTTTTTCTTTTTAATTTTAAATATTAATCAATAAAAATATCAACATTGAATGAATGTTTTACAAAGGAATGATAAATTATTAATTAATTATAATTGAAAATTAGATTTTGGAGTAAATATTTTCAATTTTTTTTATATTGCACACTGTAGGAAGAGTTCAGTTCGGTTAACCAAGGGGAGTTTATTTAGCGCTGTTAATGTAGACCCTGTTATTATTATTATTTTAAATTTTAGAGCTTTGACTATTTATAACCCTCTGTATGTGCAATGCATATATGTCAGAAAATATTTTTTTCTAATAATGCTAGTTTTAAAAAGCTTTTAAAATTCTATATTGCTAAGTATTCACTAATGAAGTTTTTACCAGTTTAATGCCCCTAATGAGGTTCTAGTTTTCCTCATCAATTTTAAATTGTATACTTTCATTCATAAAATAAATATTCAAAACCGTTAAACAATAAAAAATTTTCTATGCGTATTCAAATTTCATGCTCGAAAAAAGTTATCTGAAACAAAGCGTTCAACAATCTGCTTTGAAAGTCTCTGGAAGGGAAAGAGGTATTCATAGTAGTTTCCTCCTTTCACATTATAGCTCAGAATGGATGCGTCCGTCATACACATGGGCAGCCACGAAAATTAGCCCTCTTTGGGCAGTTTTCTGACTCCTAAGAAAGTATGCTGTTATTTTATATTTATCCGAATTAACTTTATTTTTAAATAATATTTACGTATTTTTATTAGATTTTAAAGGTCTTATATTTTAGCCCTTTCAATGTAAATTTTACCTTAATAGATATAGATTTAGAGTTAGATTGTGATAAAATTTATTTATATAATTTAACTTTTATCTTGTCTCTCTGTACATATATTTCACTAGTTGTCAATAATCGCCTAATTTTAATATTAAATGCAATAATTATTTTTAATAAGTGACTTAAAAGTTGCTTTATTATGAATAATTGCCAGTTATTATTATAATTATTAATCACAGTTATTATTATTAATTAACACCATTTGATGACAAATTGGTTCTTTTAGAATATTATTTGGTTATTACTAATTAAATCCCATAGGTATAACTTAATATTAATGACATCAAAATCATTTTATTTTAATAGCTTTACATCTGTTTCGTTCATTGCGTATAGACACTATTCTAAAGAGTTGTTCCAAGAAAACATAATTATTAAAAAAAGTGTAACATTCAGGATAATATAAAATTATCTTTGGGATTATAGCATTTTTATAAAGTAAATTACATTCATATTAAATATATACCTTCTTCCTTAGCTTGCGAGAATGGGACAAAATCACAGATTTGACTTATGAAAATGGATTAAGCATCAATTCAGTAATTGAATCGAATGTTAAAAAGTTTATATTAAAATTCCGAAAATTCGATATTCCAATTTTATGACATTTATTGATACAATTTAAAAATAACAATTTAAAGCAGTAAATAACAACAACAATAACACAGCACGCACTCATACACAAACAATTCCTTTCATTATTAGTAGAGATAGCAGATTAATTACATTAACTGTGACATATTTATTATTAAAAAGTGGAAATACTAAAACTACATAAGGAATGGTTAAATTATACACATATATTACATTATTAATAGAAAAGACCAACTGCAAAAGGAGGAAAGGTCATTATATTGCGATTATTTAATTTATGTTTAATTAAAAATAATTCACATAATAACTGCTTTTGAGGGTAGCCTTACATTTGGTATCAATAGAAAGTATCTCAGGTTTTGTTAAATTAACTTTTGGAATTTTTAAAAAAACTTTTATTATTTCTATCCATTTTTTTTGTTGTTTTCTCTGTATATTGTAGATGACGCAAATTGTTAGAGAATCACTGACTTAGACTGCAGTTTAATTTTTATCGATTAAAAGAAATAAAAAAATAAAATTGAAAATATAAAATTTAATTTCATTCAAACTTTTTCTATTTTATACTAAAATAATTCAATTGACTTGTAAATCAACTTACATATGCGACAGTAAATACTTCAGTCATGTATTTTTATGTTCAGTGATTTCATTGTATTAAAGCAGAAGATTTTATGTTCCTTTAAAGAACTTTTCTCTGTTGATCCCAGAAAAGAAACATCTCTTTCCCCTTGAATAATAATTTAATAAATTTAAAAGGAGCTGTCGAAGAAATGTTCAACTATATTTCGAGGAATACCAGAAATTCAATGAGTTTCGACTCTTGTCTGTTTAAATATACTCCCTTTTTTGCCTATTTTTTTCTTTTGAACTTCTTTTATAATTGGATTTTGTACAAGTTTTTTATAATGGTTTTATGAAGTGAAAAAAAAGAAGAATAAAAAAATGTCTCTTGTAAATGTTTTTTTTTCTTTCAATGAATTCGCACCTTTTTGTCCCGGAGCTCCGTTAGAGTGTTTTCTAGCCGCAGTCCTAATGAATTTTTAAATTTAAGGAAAAATATAAGCTAACAATTTCATTGAGTTCAAAATAGAATTTGTTATCGAAACTATTGGTTGAATAAGTCCATTGAAATTGGAGAGCTTCTTAAGGCAGTTTTTGCGACCCATTTGGGATATATTTCTTTACTTGGTGAAGATTTTTATCTCTTCACAGAAAACTTTCTTGAACCTTTTATTTAAGGTTTCAAAAATTTTTTCTTTTCGTTTTTATGTAATGTATCTTTTTAATACTTGCCTTCAATGTATGAAACATTCAACAAAAGGATTTTTTTAAACGGGCGAAAAAAAAATTATCTATCTGAATGCAATGTGAAACTAGAACAGAAAAAGCCCTTTGAAAATAAATACTAGTGCAAAAATAGAAAAGAAAAAATATCATTAAGAATTAAAAAAAAAAAACATCTCATTTTATGAATTAAGAAAGAGATTTATAAAGTTCATTAATATGCTTGGGAATGTTGAAATTTCCCAAGTATATAAATTTTTCTTTAAATCATGTCTTTCTAAATATTAATATTCACAGGTTTATTAACTATTGGATTGCTCATATTCAGTCCTACATCATACATATATATATGTATAGTATCTAACTATTCCTAACAATTCTCCTATTTAAAACAATGACGACAGAAATATTTTTTATTGATTTTTCAATAATCAATTTTCCAACGAAATCTGAAATTTTCTTTAGCTTTACCTGATTTGGCAAGAAAACAAACTAGAATATCAAAAGTAAGAGAATTATCTTCTATACAATTTAAATTCTAATAAAATCGTTTACAGCTAGCTTTGTACTTTTATTGTCTCGATTTTAAAAGCATCTTCTGCTACAGTTTTTTTTATTTCGATTTATATCATCTATAATTTACCAAACGTTATCCTTGTCACTAAGTAAAAAATAAATGTGCAGAGTCATTATTATTATTTTTTACTTCGTTTTCATAACTTTATTATTTCTTTTGAATTTGAAGTGGGATTACTGTTAGTGTAACTGATAGCGTACAGATAGCGTACTGTTAGTGTGGGATTACTGTTAGTACTATGACGATATTGTACAACATCTTTATGGTGTTTGATATTCTGAATGCCAGACAATATCGTGAAGATATTGCAATAATTTTGTGCTAGCAGGGAAAATATTTCTAGCGACATCCTTTTCATTTGACCACAGTGCAAAGTTTCAGTGCAGTAGATCACTGAATATATAAACCGTAACTAATATAACTACCAAAATTAAACATGTTCTTTATCAGCAACAGTGGTCTACTGCAAAAAAACCCAAAAAAACATTCACTTTTAATTCTTTTCTTTTCTCCTTCTATTCTGTCAGCAAATAAAAGAAAAGCAGGAACAAGAAAAAAAAAGCGGCATTTCCCCCTTCATTATCTAAGGAACAGCCCTTCCTTTTCCAAGTCTCTACAATAATGGCTCTTTTAGCCTCATCATCATCACTCAAAAGATGCGGCAGATATACTTACAACTGTAAACAACGGACAATTGGGAATGAGCTGAGTAAAATTTATAAAAAAATGAATAAGTTTGTACTCATAGTACTGGAACAACGTAAAATTTGTTAGAAAAGAAGACATAGTACTAGAAGATGGAATTCTATGTTACTTGTTTGCAATTTATTTTTAATATTTAAACAACAATGCTCCCGAGGGAACCTTTATATTTTATCATTAAGAGAAATTTATAAACAGCAATGAATAGTAAATGAATACGAAACAAGTAATAGAAAAAAGGAATATGAGATATAGGTAGAGACAAAAATTATAAAGCGTATTTATTACAAAACTAATTACTGTGTATTAAAAATGTTACTAGATAAACAGCAGGAGTGATTTCCTCAAAACATTCTCGCATACTTTTTAATAAACTTGTTATGCCAGTGAACGTCTTGCATAGCAATGGCTTACAATAATTCTGAAATATTAACTTTTGGCTAGAAGTTAACATATTTGGAGAGTTATTTGGCGATTAATCTCTGGCACGCGTTAATAATGTCCAAAAATCGAATTTGTGTTTTAGACACTCTTTTCTCAACTGAGTGAAATAAAAATTTGACCCAAAACTGCACTTGTAGTCACAAAATATCATATCAAATTTGATATATTTAAGACATTGCGTTTTTGAGTTAGTGTGTTACATGGCAACAGACGGTCGATCCATTATTGAATTATACTCAAAGTGTTAAAGGTGTCTACACTATAGATGATAAATCTGTGTGCCTCATCGTATCTATCTAACTCTTTTCGTTTTATAGTTATCGTGTTATCTTATATTCGAACAACCGGACAGACAGACTTCTTCTGAACATATTTTGTTCAAAATTTGATAAAATTCTGTTAATTTGATATTAAGATCGTATACCAAAGATCGTATATAAGATCGTATATCGTGTAAAACGGATCTTATATCGTAATCTATATAAGATCGTATATCCTGTAAAACTGTTCTTATATCGTGATCGATATAAGATCGTATATCGTGTAAAACGGATCTTATATCGTGATCGATATAAGATCGTATATCGTGTAAAACTGATCTTATATCGCGATCGATATAAGATCGTATAATGTGTAGTTCAAAGCTTTTTTGAATTATCTTTGTCACAGACAAACAGACAGATATTTTTCAAAATTGTCTTTTTTTGAACTCAGGGAGATGGAGATCCGTCAAAATTTCGAGTTCGAATTTTTTGACGATTACTATACTTCCTCTAGACGAAACATACGAGGAAGTAAAAAGAGATGGAATTGATATTTAAGTTATGTAAGACTGCGAAATATTTATAAGAGCCATGGACTGAGAAAAATAAATACACAACGCCTGATTAAAAGATTTTTTTAATTCATTAGGTATATGTTTTAATTACATTTAGATGTCAGAATAATCAGCTGAAAATAAAAGGTAAATTGATACGAAGTAAAATTTGGCAGAGAATAACTATTGTATTTTTGAGGGATATCTTTGGTACACTATCTTTAAACTATGATAGTCCTGCTATGGATTGTTAAGTGTAGAGGCTTAAGTTATCTAATACTCAAACTACAGGTTCATCTTCTTTATACCATATACGTATATTGAAAATGTTTAGATATTTTATAAAATAAGTTGGTAAAAAAAAATTAAATTTTTTGAATTATGAAATTTTAGAATAATATTAAAACTTGGTCAAATATAAATGGTCAGGTCCCTATTTGTTTAATTACGATTATAAAGTTATAAGAATATTAATAAAATTTAAAACATATTTAAATATTATTAAGTACAAACATAGATGCTAAGATTCATAATAGAAAAATCAAAATAAATATATACTTATGTTGTCAATACATAAAAAATTATTAATAAAAAATAATTAACATGTTAAAAACGTGTTGAAATGTAGAATTTAATTATTAAATAAGAGTTTCAGAATATGCATTATCTAAGGATACGAAATTCCTAATTCCACCACTGATATAAACAAGAGAATGAAATATCTTCATATTGCTAATTAGAAATATAAAAGGAATAAAAAATGTGCTATTCAAGAAAAAATAAATCTTTTACAGATTATTATGGTGATTTATATGAATTATTAGCATAGATATTACAGATTCATGTTATTTTATGTTCAATGCATAAAAAATTGCACATTTCTTCTGTGAACTTGTGATATTTATTTTTTCACATAGCCATACCTAGTTCCCATATAAATTACATATAACAACCATATAAAAATAATTTCTGACAATTAAGTTTCTTATAAAAGCATATTAGAAATGAATCATTTTAGATTCCTCATATGATTATGATGCTTTTTTATTATGAGGTTTCCAAAAAATTAATTTAACCGTACTGTTTGCGAATATTTAAGAATTTAGAAATCGTAATAAAAGGTCCGTCATCATTGGATGTGTCTGCGCTTGAAGGAAGGATATAAAAAAATAAAACCACCAAAAACAAGCATAAATTTGCCTTAATTAAAATTTGAAATAAAAACATATTTCAGTTAGTAAATTTATGCAAAAATATTAATACTGCGAAAAAAAGTTATGAAAGGGATATAAAAGTATAATAAAATATTTGATGAAATAAAATAAAAATTTGTATTTCCCATATTTTTCTTAGTTAAGTTGGCTTCTATTTACATATATTGAAAAAAAGTATATACAGGAGAATTGCAAGTATAATTATCCGTATATTAAATATATTTATAATATATTCTTAATTTTTTAAACTTCTTAATCTCTTTATGCACTGACTTACTTATTTAAACCAGATAAAGCATTTTAGGTTTCTAAAAGTCTTCGCTTATTCTCTTTTGATGAAGAATTTATAACATGATACTTAAAAATGCATATATTTAATATTATGATTATAATATCCGGTCTGGCAACAGATGCATTTCAATTTTTTTAAATATACAAAATGAATGATGCATCAAGGACTTCTTGCAGATGTATTAAAATGTTCGGAGCTCTTTCTTGTGAAACTCCTATCTATAGCTAATTAATCATAACTATTATTCAAAAGAAGGATAATATTTTGTTTTCTCGAGTCATTTTTATAAATTATTTAAAATTTTAAGGAAAATGAAAAATAAAAATGCTTTTTAATGACAGTGTAGCAGTTATATAACTTCATTACCTTCTCTTTTGATACAACAGATGGCGTTACCTTATTAACTTCGTGGTATATTTCCCATGATCCTTCTTGGGGGTCATTATTAAATTGTATTCTAGAGAGTGTCGCACTTTTTCGTGTTCGTGTTTGTTTTGTCTTGTGAAATGTGGAACTCAGGAAATAATTAAATAATTGTTCCCGAAATTCGTCTATTATTTTCATCTACCTCATAATGAAGTTATAAAGAGTCTAGTCCCTCTATAAATGTCTCCCTAATTATGTTTTCAGTGCCTAGAGTAAGAAGGGAAAGAAGAGTGGGGTGAAACCAACATTTGGAATTGAGGACATTTCGATTAACATTTGGACTAATAAAAGAAATTAGCATTTTCTCTTTGAACACAAGGATGCCCTTCATCGAATTACAGATTTTAATTTTCAAATACAGAATTAAATGAGAATCGATTTAAACCTAAAAACCATTAAGACACGCTTAATTATCTCAAGCGTTTTCCATATATTCTCATTTCGATTGCAATAACAATACATTTTCTAATAAGATGTTTTATCTATTAAAAAGGGTTAACTAATTCCTAGATTACGGAGGTCATTTGCTATCACATCTAATAAAGGACGCTTTTCCTCGCATTTTATAATTTAGGAACTTTATAATTCTTTTAACATTCAAACGCGCTGCAAATTTGATAAATCTTTAACTTAATTTTATCCAATTTCGATTGCAATTTTGCAAATCAACAAATTTGGATTCAGTCTTAATAAGCCCTGCTTGAATTTCAATTGAGTTGCATCATTTTAACTTGCCTTTGCAGGAGAGTCGAGATCTAATGATCGGATTCATTAGCAGAGTTTATCTAAAGCTGCTGTAATAGATCATCGGATTTAGGACGAGCAAATCGCAGCTCACACGATGTTTCCCGAATTTCGCTGATATTATGCCAAGATTTAATGGCTGAGCTCTCATGTCGCTGAAATTAATGGAAGGGATAAAATGGGTGAGAACAGCGAGACAGTAAGCCAGGACCTATTCAACGACAACAATGTACTCACTGCTCGACGTTCTGGAATCTAGCGTAATAGGGATGGGTCATTAACAAATGTGTGGAGTAATCGAGGTATGATCGTTGTCCATATATTGTATGACCATCGCATGTGGTAATGCAGTTTGAGTTTATTACGAAAAAGCTGGATTATTAACTTCAATCGGATTTGTTCTTGTTGGTAATCAAGAACAAATGACGTAATGGATGCGTCGGTGAATATTTGTTCCAATTACCTCAGTTTATTTAAAACTGTTAAACTGGCTTTCAATTTTGACTTTTTTGTTTTAATTAATTTTTTTAATATTAATAAATATTATCTAATAAAAAAATTATTTTCCTTATTTATACTTAAATTCGACCATAAAGCTGGTTTCTTTCCATTATGGGCAATTATTTTCTTATAGTATGCATTATACATAATTTTTAATCTTTATAAAAAAACCAATCAAGATGATATTACGAAACCCAAACATTTGCAATATTTGTTATATTGCCGCATTGAAGATAATCCATGGCCGAATGGTCATGGCACTGGTCTCATGATCAGGAGACCTGGGTTCGAATCACGCTAGAGACAATACGATTAATAGTATATGTAAATACTTAATTCATCGATTTTATGTTTTCCTTTATTTCATGTTCCAGAAGATATTTGACATTTCTTTAATTTACCAGACAAGTGTTCTGGACTTTTATTACTGTCTCCAGAAGAGTATTCTGGAACTTTCTCTGCTTGTATAAAAGCGGAAGATTTGTCAGTTACTGTGTTCAGAGTTCAGTTAATAAATTGGTTTAGCTCTACCTCTTGTGTGTGTGTGTGTCATTGAGTTCTATACTATAGTTCTACGTGACAATATTATGAGCAGCTATAAGAGCGTTTGTTTAATCTAAGGCATATATATTTGCAGTTATACTCGTGCAATTAATTCATACTCATTTAACCTTATAGAAAAACAACACTAAATTTAAGCAATTTTCTATAAAATTCGAAGTGAAAGATTATTACTAGTCAAGTCATCTCAATAGGCTGCACATGCCATTCAGATGTGCAACTAAAATTTATAAATTATTGCACAGAGAACAACGCCTCTCATCTAACATTTTTATATTATAATTACATTAATTGCACTTTGCTTAATACTTTTGGAACATTAACGAAAAAGTAAATACTTTTACGTTATTAGACTGGTGAAAAAAATACCTTAGTTACCTCTTTAAATAATTTGTGCCAATAATGTGACTGTTTTCACTTGATTTTAGTTATACATTATTTTTCACATAAATTGAGCATAATTTTATTTAAATCTATTTGTCTGGTATTGAGTTTAACACAAAGTAACACATTTTTTAAATTTTCTTTCACTCCCTTTTATTTCTAAAAAGGGAAGAAAGCCATAAATGTTCATAAAGTGGTGGTTGGGGCTTTTTTGCTGATAATTAAAATAACATGTGCCCAAATTTATTACCCTTATTTGTTTGTAAACAAACCGCCATGCAATTTACAGATTGCTTCAATGAAGTATCATAAAGTACACCTCTTCGATTAGTTAATAAATAGAGGTTCAAAATATAACTAGATATACTCTGGATTATATTCATCAAAAAATATATTTAATCAGAGGAAACAGACAGTATAGCAAGTATAAGCTCCAAAATAAAATTAAACATCACCAGATTGGCAAACATTAAGATTTGCTTACGGAAACCCTTACACATATCTTCCATGAAAATTATAAATATTGTCTTTGTATTATCTTAAGACTCAAGATTTTACCTTTTCAATTGTATTAATTTCCCTTCCGTCAATTTCCCCTTAATTTTAATAAATTATTTGATTTAATTTCTTTCACTACCTGGGACAATGTTTATAAATGTTATGATGGAATGCCAACTCATCCAGCAAAACATTCTTTTTTGCCAATTGTTAACTTTGTAGTAGAATTTTCACTTCTGTTTTTGTTTCCCAAAAATAAATTTTTTTATTTGCCGTAAAATGATTCAATTGATTAATGTTTTTCAGTCGTTTTAAATAAAAAGTTTAAATGTTTTTAAAAAATGCCTTTCACACTAATCATATAACAGCTTAAAAAGTTAATAATTTGGGAAGAAGAAATTGCTCGCCTAAAGCAGCAAGAATAAGTGAAATTTTTTTGGGCAAGAGCGAGCACATACACACTTACATACCCATCCATACTGTATATATTATGATTTTTCCGATTTAAAGATTTTTTTGATGCACAGCAAGAATGAAAAAAATTAAATATGTTAGTGAACAATTTATGTAAAATTTTTTAAATGTATTAAAAATACAATACCTTTATTACTTTCTACGTGCTACTTATTGAAATCTGAATCTATTTTTGATATATTCATCGAATATCACTTTTTTATATATAAACCTAAGTAAAATTACCAGATAAAAATCAAGCAAAGCAATTAAGAATTATTTAAATATAAAAAAAAGGTATAAATGTACTAAACTGCGAATCCATGAAACCTTGTAGATTCATTCATTTTATTAATTGGCAGATGTCATTTTACACTTATCAAATAAGTCAAATTTGATTTTTTCAAGAACACAACACATTTCTTAGAAATACAATCTGAAAATCAAGAAAGGATCATAGAACAGAATTATCTGATAGCATACGATCAGTTTAATGACAAAAATATTTAAGTATAAATATATATATTACATTTCATGTATAATTATCATCGTGATATGATAAAGACAAAAAATTATTTTTTACAGATTCTTAACATAAATCTGCAATAAAGTTTCTTTGCTACTTACAACGATTTACAGACTGGTACCTATTCGTGAATTAACTATTAAATTTGTTTCACACATACATACATCCCTTAAAATTAAGCTACCTAAAGAATAATTTTATCAACTACAACGTTTGCTTGCTATTCCATTTTGGGTATCGTCAATTCATTTGGTTTATAAGAAAGCATTGATGCACTCTAAAATGATGCCCTTTTGGTTCTTCTTACCGTAATGAGTATTTAACTATCATAGCAATATGAACGCAAGCGGGCGAATATATTTGCCATTCGTTTGCTGTTTTTTGTTGATATAAAGCATAAATCAGAATTGCAAACCTATTTCCCGTAAAAAAAAAAAAAAAATGTTTCCTTCATTTTTTTGAAACAATAACTCAAACGAAATAATGAAAAAAGGATATAGGTGCTGTTTTACTCTTTTCTTGCTTGTTTAGATAATGAAAGATATTCTGGTAAATGGAATAAAAAAGAAAAATATGACGTAAAGCATAATATTCGATAGACGAATTTTCAGCTTAAAAAAAAAGAATATAGACTCTTTTTTACTTTTTATATACAAAGAAATGGAAACTGAGGCAATGTCTTCTGGTGTACAACCTGACTAAGAAAGCAGTGTTTACCAGCAGATTTTTTTTTTTTATTTTCACATAACTTCCATTTTAAAATAACGTTTCTCTAAATCTTCAAAAGAAATATAAGAAAACTGTTTATTTTCTATCTTCAGATGTGCGTCTAGGTTGCCAATTAATTTCTTATGTTTCCAGAATCGAAAACTGTTTAAACTCAATAATTTGTAACCGGATGAAGTGTGTTCTAAACTAAATTCATTAGTCTTTCTCTTTTTGTTCTTGCATCAGAAAGATGTTCTATATATATAATTGCTTTAATAACAAAATTGTAGCACTATAAAATGCTAGAATTTTATTATCTGCCACCTTAAACTAAATGTCTTAAATAAAGCAATTCTAACTTAAATTCATCAAGTTTCCTTCCGTTTGTAAATTTTTTAACAATATTAAATCTAATCATATTCTTGATGGATTGATTTATTGCTAATGAACCAATTGTAAAGACGGATCTTACATTGATTTTTTATGAAAATATTCCATCAACTTCTTATAGAACATCCCATCAACTTTTTCACTAAAATCGCCATTTTAAGAAAATACATTAAAATTCCAACCAGATATAAAGTTAAATCTGCTTCCTCAATTGACATCACAAACACACTGATAGTAAACATAGGAAAAATACAAACAAATTCAGGAAAAACAGCACAAGTATAGAAAATACATTTAATTCATTTAACAACCGCACATATAATCAGATACAGTAATAAATTACAAGAATTTACTCACTTATTTTAACAATGATGTCAATATAAAGAATTGTCTTGCAATGTTTTGAAATATAACAAGTAGAAAAAGGCAAAGGAAATCATTCCACTAGTCTTTAAAATAATGATGTTCAGAATAACGAATGAAGGTGCACGAACATAAACAGAAAAACGAGTTAAAATAATGTATTGGGAATCAACCCGAAAAGTTAATAAATTTATTGGAACAAAGCATAAACCCAGATCGGACCTTTTCCTTTCAAACTAATGACTTAGTACTTCATGGATAATAAATAAGAGGCCCTGATGTATTCAATGACTTCGAACTGCTCAGTAAATAAATCGGATTCCATCATTGCCTTTCTAATTCCCTGCTGTGTCTTGTTACTGGCGGCGCCATTTGCTAACAACCGTTATTAATCTTACCATGTTTGGTTTTATATAAATGCAATCAGTAAATAGTTTTTCTTTCTCTTTTAAGAAAGGTATAGAAGATCTCATGTTACACTTTTGTTACTTTGTCAATTTCAGGCAGTTGTTTGTTCAGGCAGTTTTAGCATGTTTTTATTTAATTTCCTTCCCGTTTGTAATGAAGAAACACGGTAACCATTTCCATCCCTCCTTTTGATAATTCTGAAATTTTATTCATGTATGTGTTAAGTTGGAAGTATGAAAATTTTAGATTTTCAGAACAATCAGCTAATGCTTTAATTTAAATACAGTGTCAAAAGTGCTATCCAGTAGTTGTTTTGAGAACAAATTATGTTATATATCGATAATAATAATAATAAAAAAAAATAATAATAGCCTCATGTTTAATAGGAATCTGAAACAGAAGAGATAAATTTAAAAAAAATCGATATTGAATACAAAAAGGTAAGAACAAGAGGTGTTGAATTGAACGAGAAGAGGTTTGAGCCATGACGAACATCAAAAGACAGAAATATTTCAAATATTTGTTAAAAAGTAAACTACATTACGAATGTTATTAACACAGATAATTTATATTAAATTTCACAATTCTGTGATTATTTTTGCTTTTATATATTTTGTTTACTATTATTTAGCCGTTATTTTTTTTTATTAATGCTTTATTACTTTACAGATAAATTCAACAAAATAGCTATTAATCCCTGTAAATTCGATACAAGTTCCAAAACCAAGTCCGTTCCGGTTAAGCATAGGATATAGTAGTGAAATTGTATATATATATATATATATGTAGTGACGAGCGCCTGTTGGCGAGCGCCATCTGCTGGTTGTTAGACGGAGTTGACGCTGGTTAGACGGAGAGCAGATCAGACGGATCTGGGCGAGAGTGAAGACGTAGCAGATCAGACGGATCTGGGCGAGAGTGAAGACGTAGCAGATCAGACGGATTTGGACGAGAGAAAAGACGTGGCAGATCAGACGGATCTGGACGAGAGTAAAGACGTGTCAGATCAGACGGATCTGGACGAAGTAAAGACGAGACGCGACGTATTCGACGAAATCTACTGAATGTTCAATTCTTTTATGTTAATGTATATATATCCTAAATGTCCTAATCGTCCTAAATGTAATTAAATGTGCGTTCTAAAATAGTAGTGATTTCTGAGTCCTACAAATATGAGGGTTCGGCCGAGATATTAATGAAGAGCCAAACAGGAGTAAAATTTGACGTAGAGCAATTTGACGTGCTACAATAAACCTTTTGGATACCAACTCCTTGTGGACTGACGCAGTGTGGATCGACGTTGAAGAAATTGTGAGTACAATTTTGATTTATTCTCAAGTATGGCATTTCTTACACGAGCACGAAAGAGCGACTTACTAACTTTAGTAGACGAATTAGAACTAACGGCACCACAGGATGCCAAAGTGCGACAGTTAGTTACAATGATAACAAAGTCGAAAGACTATGACGAAAAGTTCGTAAAAGATTTACTTTTAACTATCACTCAGGAGCGCGAAAGGTTAGATGCTGAAAAGGCCAAAGCCGAAAAGGCTAAGGCAGAAGCCGAAAAGAATGAGCGTGAATATACTTTGAAAAAGTTAGAACTTGAGTTAAAAAGTAGAGAAAATACTTTAACTGCATCAGATATGCCTAAGACTGATATATTAAAATTGCTAAAGAATTATGATAATAGCGGAGACATAAGTGTTTACCTTTCGTTATTTGAGAAACAAATAAGTAGGGCTAACATTGCAAAAGAAAACTGGATTTCTTATTTACTCGGGTTATTACCATTGGATATAGTCAATTTAATTTCTCGCGAACCTGATCCATCAGCTAATGACTATGATTACATAAAAAAACTGTTGCTTAAAAGATTTAAATTAACTTCCGAACAACTCAGACAGAAGTTCTTTACTCACAAACGAGATTCTTCTTCATCATGGCGGGATTTCGGTTTTGAACTGAATAACTTTTTTGAGGAATGGATAAATTGTTTAGAAATAACCTATTTTGAAGATTTAAAGCAGCTAATGGTCGTTGACCAGTTAAAGAGTAAAATACCAAATGACGTACGTGATCATTTCCTCGACGATTTACCCAAAATAAAGAAAGTAGAAGATTTGGTTAATAAACTGGACGAATATGAAGCTGCACGAAGTCACCTTAAAAAGGAAACAAACAGAAATTGGCGTGTTTCCGAAAACAGAAACAGAAGTAAATTTGATATCGCGAAAGAAGCTAAAAATTCACCATTGCCGTTCGTTCGTGCTCAAAAGAATTATGCTGATGATAATTACTATAACAAGAGTAATAATAAATGTTTTAATTGTAATGAGACTGGCCATAAATCAACTAATTGCAAGTTTAAAAACAAAGGATTGAAATGTTTTCAATGTGGTAACTTTGGCCACAAAGCCAGTAACTGCCCGCAAAGAGATTTTAAAGTGTCTCTCTCTAATAAAGTATATACTCGTAACTCTCCAAAAACTGTAAATAAGCTTAGTAAAAATGTTGAAATAAATGGTGTAAATTGTGATGCATTAATTGATACTGGAAGTGATATTACTATGATTAATTATGATTTTTATTTGAAAATTGGTAAACCTAATTTAATGACTGATAATGTGAAATTAGCTGGTATAAGTGGCGATAGCATTACTCCTCTAGGTTTTTTTTATTGTGATATATTAATTGATGAATATGTAATATCAACTAATGTGTATGTGTTAGAAATAATGCCGAACGAAATAATCATTGGTATGGACGTATTAAATAACCTAAGCTTTTCATTCCAAGAAAATCAAATTATCATTCATGAAAAAAGAGCCCAAATAAATTACACCCGGCTGGTGAGAAACGAGGTCAAGGTCGTATCACTACGTTCCTCGGAGCTGAAAAGAGACAGTCAGGCACCTATTTTTGCTGAGACTGGCAATAAAATAAATACACATCCTCTCCCATACTTCATTCATTTAGCGGATTCGATAAACTATGATGAAATCGACATGAGTCATGTAAAAAAACCGTTGAGACAGGAAATAAATCGTCTTTTAAATAAGTATTCGCCAAACAAAACAAAAAGTACGGATTTGCAAATGAAAATAATATTGAGCGATGATATTCCGATTAGTCATAACCCTCGAAGGCTGCCTTTTAAAGAACAAAAATTCGTTGAAACTCAGATTGATAAATGGTTACAGGAAGGGATAATAAAACCCAGTTGTTCAAATTTTTCTTCACCCGTGGTTTTGTGCAAGAAGAAGGATGACAGTTATAGGTTATGCATTGATTATCGTAAGCTAAATAAAAAGATGATTAAAGATCGGTACCCTTTACCCCTCATAGAAGATTTGCTCGACAAACTTGAGCAATCAAAAATATTTACTACTTTGGACTTGAAAAACGGATTTTTTCATGTAGACGTAGAGAAAGATAGCACAAAATTTACGTCTTTTGTAACACATCATGGCCAGTGGGAATTTCTTAAAGTACCATTTGGACTTTCCAATAGTCCGAGTGTATTTCAGCGTTACATTAATGTGATATTCAGGAATTTGATGCTAGATGGAACTGTACTGATTTATATGGACGACATTATTATACCATCCAAAACCGAGGAAGAAGGGCTAGAAAAATTACAACGTGTTCTACAGGTTGCATCAGAGTACGGTTTGGAGTTTAATTTTAAGAAGTGTCAGTTTTTAAAACCACAAATAGAATTTTTAGGCTATAGAATCCAAAACGGAACTATACAACCCTCTGTATCTAAAACGGTAGCTGTACAAAAATTTCCACAACCACAAACTGTTAAACAAGTACAAAGCTTTTTAGGCTTTACTAGTTATTTTCGGAAATTCATACCCCACTATTCAAAAATCGCAAAACCGCTTAGTGATCTACTAAGAAAAGACATTGCATTTAAGTTTGAATCTGAACAAAAGGAAGCTTTTCAAAAACTCAAAGATATTTTAACTCAGGAGCCAATTTTGCATCTCTATCAACAGGGATCAGTTTTAGAACTTCATACAGATGCTAGCAGTCAGGGGTTCGGAGCAGTGCTGCTGCAACAGGGAACCGACAATAAGTTTTATCCTATTCATTATTTTAGTCGAAAAACATCTCCACAACAAGAAAAATATAGTAGCTATGAATTAGAAGTTTTGGCTGTGATCGAAGCATTAAAAAAATTTAGACATTATTTACTGGGTTCTAAGTTTAAAATTGTGACTGATTGTTCCTCTTTTCAACAAACTATGAGTAAAAGAGATCTTACACCAAAAGTTGCAAGATGGGCTTTACAATTAGAGGAATTTGATTACCAAATTGTTCACAGATCAGGAAAACAAATGGCACACGTAGATTCTCTTAGTCGAAACGCAGTACTTGTTGTTACTCGTTCATATAGTGAAGTGACCACTAAAATAGCCAATGCTCAAAATCAGGACGAATTCCTTAAGAAATTGAAAGCTTTGATAGATAAACAAGAAGACGGTGAACACATTGTGAGAAATGGAGTTTTATACAAATACGATAATGGTAGAGAATTGCTCATAGTCCCAGAAGCATTACAAAGAGAAATTATTCGAGAAATTCACAATAAAGGACATTACGCTGTGGCTAAGACGGAAGAAATTTTAAAGCAAGAATTTTACATACCAAAGTTGAGGTCAAAAATAGAAAGTGTGATTGCCAATTGCGTGGAGTGTATTCTTTGTAATAAGAAACGTGGGAAAGGTGAAGGTTTCCTTAACCCCATCCCAAAAGAAAATTTGCCTTTAAGTACATATCACATAGATTTCATTGGCCCTATGCCTTCTACAAATAAGAACTATCAGCATATTTTTTCAATAGTCGACGCTTTTACAAAATTTGTCTGGTTGTACCCGGTTAAATCAACATCTACTCAGGATGCAATAACTAAACTTAAGCTTCAACAATCTACTTTTGGAAATCCGACGAGAATAATAACAGACAGAGGTTCAGCTTTTACCTCAAAAGAATTTGAAACATACTGTCAGGATAAAAATATTGAACATTTCAAAATTAGCACTGGAATTCCTCGCGGAAATGGACAAATTGAAGTAATGCATAAAATTTTAATACCCATTCTATCAAAACTCTCAATAACAGACCCTACCAAATGGTATAAACATGTTGCATCAGTGCAAAAAATAATCAATAGTACTGTTTCGAGGAGTACAAAGTTTACCCCGTTTGAGCTTTTAACTGGTGTAAAATTAAAAGATACAACTGATTTACATTTAAAGGAAATATTGGAAGAAGAATACACAAAAGCAATGATGGAAGATCGAAATAATATGAGAGAAGAAGCAAGGGAAAACATTTTGAAGATGCAAGAAGAGAATCGGAAAAGTTTCAACAAACGAAGAAAAGTGGCGCGCATCTACAAACTTGGTGAATTAGTGGCCATACAACGGACGCCGTTTGGAACTGGACTCAAACTAAGACCAAAGTTTCATGGACCATATCGGATTGTTAAGGTTAAACCTAAGGATCGCTATGACGTGGAAAAAGTTGGATGTCATGACGGACCAAATACAACTTCCACAGCAGCCGATTTCATGAAAGCATGGTCTTCAGACTAAAAAAAAAAAAAAAATGTTTATTGTTTTATCCAGATACTGTTTTCTTTTTTTTATTCTTTCAGATTTTTCTACTATAACTTTCGAGGACGAAAGAGACGTCAGGATCGCCGAATGTAGTGACGAGCGCCTGTTGGCGAGCGCCATCTGCTGGTTGTTAGACGGAGTTGACGCTGGTTAGACGGAGAGCAGATCAGACGGATCTGGGCGAGAGTGAAGACGTAGCAGATCAGACGGATCTGGGCGAGAGTGAAGACGTAGCAGATCAGACGGATCTGGGCGAGAGTGAAGACGTAGCAGATCAGACGGATCTGGACGAGAGAAAAGACGTGGCAGATCAGACGGATCTGGACGAGAGTAAAGACGTGTCAGATCAGACGGATCTGGACGAAGTAAAGACGAGACGCGACGTATTCGACGAAATCTACTGAATGTTCAATTCTTTTATGTTAATGTATATATATCCTAAATGTCCTAATCGTCCTAAATGTAATTAAATGTGCGTTCTAAAATAGTAGTGATTTCTGAGTCCTACATATATATATATATATATATATATATATATATATATATTACTGAAATTAAATAATAATCTTTTGAGAATAATTAATACTTGAATTCCTTTATTCCACACACATTAGTTACCATTCCATATTTGACACATCTTTAAATTTAAATCACTTGGTTCAAGTACCAATTACTCGGCAGAAACCAAAATTACTTATATTTATAAGTGAAAATGTTGGAAATTATAGAACGATAAAGAGAGACAGTTCTTATTTAAAATGTATTGCATCATGATTTGAATTTTAGTTAAAAATATATATATATCATCAATAAATTAATAATGCAGATTTATTTTAATGCGAATTTATATCAAAATATAAGAACGGATCAAATAAAAACGTAGCACAAGTCATAAAGCCATTATACCATTGTTTCACCAAGCGGTTGATACGTTGTTTGTAGAAGTTGTTTATTTGATGTTGAAACCAATTTCAAACTGTGCCATGACTTTTCTGCCCAAGAAAAAAAGCAATATTTTCCTATTATGCTTTTTTTCAACGACATAAAAATATCACGGGCTGAAGATAGGAGTTATATGGTAGATGTTCCATAATTTGCCCCAAAAGCATTGTTAATTTGTTCAATATGGAAGTTTCTGTGCATCGTCAGGAATTAAAAACCCCAGCAGACGAGGTGACTCTTGAACCAATCCTGAATACTATCTAATATCGAATGTTGCAATTAAAAAGTTTTTTTGTCTTATATCCTATAATATATCCCATTGCCGTCCTGAAATACAAAGTGTTTTCCTTGTTTCATCAAATATTTAATCTCAGGATTTTCTTCTATTGTCGAAAGCTAAAAAAGATTCTATTTAATATCTGTGTAGTTTACGACAAGAATAAAAAAAAAGTGAAGTTACAATATTGCGAAATTTATAAGATAGATGAACCGAATATCTGCGTTTGTAATAGTTCTATGATGTCATGGGACTAATCTCTGTTTAAAAAGTTCTATATACAAAACATATGTTAAATTGAAACGGCTTAATTAATTAACAATTAAAACAAAACGGCTTTAATGTTGGATAATTTGGAGGTATCATGGGCATGAAGTTATATTCATCCGATTTAAATGAAATGAACCAATAATCGGTGAAACATTTGATCACTAAGGGTAAAAAAAAGTAATGAACAAGGAATGCTAAGTGACACACGATACACTGTAGTCACACACGATGGTTGTACAAACATATTATTTTAACAATCCTCAATTTTTAAACGAAAAACCGGACATTCGAGAAGTAAATTTTCATTGTACATGATACTTCATCATATCAAATTCCAGGTAATGTTTAACTAAAATGTTTTCTACATTTTTATTCAATGCTTTTTTTACAACAGCAGCATTTTATTTAAATATTTGTTTCTTGGTTTTAACGTTATCTTCAATAAGAAATTACTATATTTTGTTAATCGGAAGCTCCGTGGATTTTTAAATTTCTCCTTACAAGTTGTGCGCTGGATTAAAAATTGTAATACTGAAGATAATAAATTAATGCTCTCGAACTAGTAGAATATTTGGTGGTTCTGGTTTAAAAATTGTAATAATCAAATCAAATCAATTACAAAAACTTCTTTTTGCATTATTGATTTTACTTAGTCACTTACAGTACATTCTTAAGTTATTAAGAATACTATCAAAAACTATTCCTGCCATTTTCCAGCGTAGATTAAATCTCTTCAACAGTGATGAAAAGGTTTAAGCTGAAATTCTTACGAATATTGACTATCAGCATGTTTAATGTCTACATTTTTCTTGACATAAAAAAAGCATTAACTATTTTCTTAATTACTTAAGTTTAAGCATATTCTAAATGTTTTTAAAAACATCAGAAGGTTGAAAAATATATTTGAGTTGGATATTATTTCCTCAGTCAGTACCAGATGAATTTTACTAGATAAGTACGAGGGTGAGAAAAGAAGTCTTTTCTTAGTTACGCTAATTGCCTGTTATCCTCTCGAGACGAACGATTAATGAACTGTCGTCTGCTCATGATGTGATCAATTAGTCCCGAGGAGACGTACCGTGTTTCTTACGCCCACGAAACTAAATGGGTGGTTTCATTGTCCGCGTGTCTTCCTTTTAGGAAAAAACGTTTTTATTTTTGTTTACTTTATTTTATTGTTATATTAAAATGGAAATTAGAAACAACTGATGAGAACACTAGTTTATTTCAGAGAGTGTGTACGGTGATTAATCAAAAGACATGCTTCGGCATCATTTATTCTAAAGATGAATAATTCAAAAAGTATAAATAAATATTGAATAAAAATGCAAAAAATTGTTTTAATTAACCATTATGTGGAAATGAGATATACTGTCTTATAATGTAGAGTGAAAATTTACATGTCGAATTTTAATTTAAAAATTGAGGATTATTAAAGGAAACATTTTGTACTGTATGTGGTTATAATATTCGAGTTTCTTATTCAAGTACTACTAGTTGACCTTGATGATCGACTGGTTCACCGGTTATTGATTTCATTTAAATCGGGTCGATATAACTTCATGTTTCTGATTAAACCAAATTATTAAACATTAAAGCCCTTTTAGTTTAATTGTCTTACATGTGTTTTGTTTTTAGCGCGCATGGACCATTTTAACAGAGATTAGTTCTAAAAAAACGTAGCGCTATTACGAAAGCATATTGTTACGAACCTGTGATGCGGCTTCCCAGCATAGCTGGTTCCATAGAAGGTCCCAGAGTTTGGCTACAAACTTGGCTACCATTTGGCGACTTGGCGACGAATTTGGACACTTTGGCGCCAAAATAGATTATACCCGAAACATCGAGAATTTTCCCGATCCGTCGAGTAGGAACGGAGATACGCCTCGAACGTTCCTGATTGGTTGAGAGGCGTCTAGCCCCGCCTCCTGATACCTATAAAAGGAAGCAGCCGCAGCTGCCGGGCAGTCGTGAACCGGGACGGTGAATTGAGAAGAAGTCGGAAGCGGCAGAGCAGAGTAGTGTGAACCAGTGGTGAGTCGAGTGGTGAACCAGTGGTGAATTGAGTAGTCGGAAGCAACAGAGAAGAGTGGTCATAGACCAGTGGAGTTGTCGTAGTTGTGAACCGACGGTGAATTGAGTCGTGGACCATTGGAGTCGAAGAGTGGCGGTGAACCAGATCGGAGAGCTGTAGTCGGAAGCGACAGAGTGAAGAACTGGTCTTCCAGGGACTAGCGGAGCAGCGACGGAGTCGAGCTGCTGTGTATGCTGTTTGTATGCTGCACGTCTCGGCTGAAAATAATCGTCTTCTGTGCTGTATATAGTTGTCGTCTTTGTGCTGTCCTGTGTGTCTTCGTGTAAATAAACGTCGTTGTTTTATTTTCTACTGCCGCCTGGTGATTGAACGTTCTTCACACCATATAACCCCCACTATCCAAACGAACCCCGCAAATTTCGTAACAATATGTTTGACTCGTCTGAAATTCGCGATATTGTAACTTCACTTTTTATTTGTCTCGTAAATTATGCAGAATCTTTGTTTCGTTTTCAACAATAAAAGAAAATCCCGCTTTTAAATATTTGGTGAAACAAGGAAAACACATTGTACTTCAGGAGATGTGTGCAATGTAATATATTTTTGGAAATTAGAAAACAAATTTAATTGCCAAAATTCAGTAATACTCTGCACAACTATTAAAGTTTTTATGCGTACATCACAGCGTTTTATATGAGATTTTTCTAATGCGTCTATTTCGTATGATGCATCATTCTTGTAATAAATTCTTGCTAAATTTTATGCTACACGTCTCTGGGGATAGTAGCTGCGATGTGGAATTTAGATATAGTAGTTTCGATGCAAATCACCGGTAAACTATAGTGAAGGAAGCTCATACATGCATTCTTCTATGACAGCCATAATGGGTAAGAAAACATTTTTCTTTATTTCTCAGCTGAACAACCTATTCACAGATGCGATTTTGGATTACTGAAGCAATGCTTTGGATGCAACTACCTGCTTAAAATAATATATTAAAATCAGAACATTCATTTTATCTAACCTACCACCATAAATTCCATTGTTTTTTTAAATGACGAATTTAAATCAAAATTTCAAATTTAATAGAGGTGAAATAAGATGGGAAATGTATACTGATGTCTAACATGAAAGTATTAAGAGTATGTAATCATTAGTGATCTCCATTTCCTAACAGTAGCATGTTTTATCCTGGCTAAGCGAATTTATTAGAAAACTGTTCAAGGAATACAACTCAAGGATATCTATTTATCTATATACTAATAAACAATTTAGAAAAGGATATTATTAAATTACCAAAAAATATTTAGGTCAATAAGTGGATATCTATAAAAAATATTTTTTTTGCAGTGTGTAGATGAAAGTCCTAATTAAAATGCATAAAATCTGATAAATAAATTTCTTTAACGAAGTTATTAACTTTTATCTTATTGTCGAAAAAAATAATTAATTTAAAATGTCGTTAATGATTAAAAACGTAAAAAAAAATGTAAAAGTCGTCGAAATTGCAATAATTTGTTGTTGTTGCTTCTAATGGCACTTGTCATAGACAAGCCCACTGACTTTTGAAGTCAGTGATTTAAAGCCAAGGGTGCGTCTCTTGTTTTTTCAGTAGCGCCAACTAGGGCCAAGAGCATGACTTAGCTACACACATGTCACACCCCTTTTTAAAGGGCGGACTTCATTGATGCATTTCATTCACAGATGGTAATTTAAACCTGAATCAGAGGATGATCACTCCTGATCCAGTACCCGCAGTGGTATTACTCTCCACATGGAGGACTTTGTGACCATGACATATTTATTGGTGCGCCAGCCACCACACACACACGGGGAGTCTTCGGCCCACGAGATTCGAATTCGCAACCCAGAGGACGCGAATCCAACGCTCTACGAACCAGGATATGTCGGCCTTGAAATAATTTATATACATTATATAAATGGATAAATAATTTGCTTTTTCAGTATAGCTTAATAATTTTATAAAATGTAAATGATCAAATGAATTTATTTTTGGTGTAATAATTTAGCTATATAATATAAAAATATTAAAGAAAAAGAAGAGATAAAACAGAAACAAAAAGATAAAACACAATAAAAGATAAAACAAATTGAGTATAAAGACACCAATAAACATAAATAATTTATCAATTTAATATTTAAAAAATCCAATAAACTTCTAATTTGCAAAAGTGTTTTCGGATATTCAGATGAAATGAATGGAGAACATAAATAATTCATTTTCCTTTGCGGCAAGCAAATCCTTCACTAAGTTCAAACATTTACATCGAATGTGTCAGAAATAAAACAATGCTACTTATTTTCCTTCACTATTGATACGTGAAAGACATGTTTTCCTTGGAAACGTCAATCCAGAGTAATTTGATGTTGCGATATTAGTGTCAACTGTTTATTTTCTGCCTCAAGCTCTTAGAAGATTGATGCTGAACATCCTCCTCAGGATCGGTCAGTATTATGATCTTCCAGCGTGAAGATGAGAAATGCCTGAAGCAATGATGGATCACAGAACAAGAGATGAGTGAATTATAGTAATCGGATCCCGTGGATTTGATTACGTGGAGTGGATAAAAGTAGAAAAAGCAAAAATTGGTAAATTCAAAGCTGTCATAATCACAATAAAAATGATGTTTAAAAAATTTAATCTCAAAATGAAGAGTACGAAAAAAAAACACGACAATATATTCAATCTAGAAATGGCATTAAATTTTTTAAACCATAAAAGGTTTAAATTTAATAATATGTAAAAAATAATATAACAATAAGTAATTTTGATCAATAAAGTATTAATAATAGGTAAAATATTTTAACTATTTCAAAAAACAACAACAACAACAACAACAGCAATAGTTTTAGCAAATAAAAAAAATATCAAAAATTCTCCTGTATAATGCTTTTAAAATGCAACAGCTTTAATATAATTGATAATAATTAGTTGCAGCAACTTTAATTTAATTGAGATAAATTGGTTGCAAATAATCGGAGATATACTAGAAAAAATGTTTAGGATCCATTTCAATGCGTGTAAACGTAGTAGTTAGGTAAATCTATGAATTTTGCGCTTCATCTCAGTTGACATTTCAGTCACTAGTATGATAACTTTTCTTTAAGAAAACTGAATGACTTTTTCAAAATTCACTATTAGTACAGCTGAAATCTGACTAAATAAGAATTTGAAATATACTCATTGCATTCACATATTAAATTATAAATAAAGTTATTATAATCACATAATCATAGTTATTATAATCACATAATCATAGTTATTATAATCACATAATCATAGTTATTATAATCACATAATCATAGTTATTATAATCCCATATTACGTTATAAATAAAATTATAAATTAGTATTCTCGAAGTAAATCATTTCAAATAATCAAATATATTGGATAAAATTAGGCATTATGATTTATAAAATAGAATTAAATATATGTGTGGAATAGATAACGATTGATAAAAAATGCCAGGTGTTTATTATTTGAAACATTCCTTTATAATTAAAACATGCATAAAGCTTTAAAAGTTTAACGCGAAGTAACGTTTTAAAACATACATAATGTTAATTATTAATTTGTTTGTTCAAATTTCGACTAAACAGAACATGATTTAAGATTTTTTTATAGTTAATCGCTTTTTACCAAAACAGTATATTGAAAAAAATTAATTTAATAAAACAATTCTCAAATTTTATTTCATCAAATAAATAAATAGATTTTGTAAATGTTTTGGAATGCTGGATTATTAATGTCTAAGAAATTTATTTTATTTTTATATTCAATAACGTTTTATTCATTTATAAATTTAGCATTAAATAAATTCGTACTTTGAGCAGAGTTTTGCTTTTTTAATTAAATAAAGAACTCACAAATTGCGTCTACATCTGAAACTGATCCAAACAGAAGTTCGCCTTCAAATGGAAGTGACATAGAATCTTTTAAATGAATAAGTTTTTCCTCCATTTCTGTTGTTGTTACTTATGGCACTTTACAAACCCGCTGCTGAACTGTCAGCGATTTAAGCCGAGTGCACAACAACTTCTGAGAGAAAGGCCCCTGAACACCTGAGGGCAGAAGTCTTACTTCTATCTCATAAGAGGATGACACTCACATAATTGCTTGCACAAACCCTTTTTACAGAAGCGCTCTTTCACGCATCTCACAGATAGAACACAAGGTGGAGAACAACCATGCCAGGAACCAGCACTCGAACCCGGGACATCCACATCACGGTGAAGATGCCCTACCCCTAGGCCAGGTCGCTCGCACTTCCGTCTCTTCTTGTTATTTATTAAAAAAAGATATTTGTCTTAATCTAAAGCACCGTTGAAAGATATGCTTTGCTTTCCTTTCCAAGAAAGCAATTTTTTATACGTGCTAAAGAATTATTTTGTAAAGCTGAAATTTCTCCCTTAAGCACCCCCTCCCTCCATAGAAAGCGAAAATCAGAAATTTTAACTTTCAGAAAATCTTTGGCTTATTGTTACATATCTTAAAAATGATTTGAAAGGAACAAAGTAATTTTCGAACAATGTTGACTTTGGTCATGCTCCATCGATTGGCATCAAAATTTGTATTTGTTTATTTTCAAAAATCTTGTTTTATAAATATCAATTACAAATATTAAAAAAACATAAAATATAATTTAATATTTTAAAAGCTGTATAATTATTTCTTATCGAGTAATGTAACGCAAAGTAAAAATTATTAATAAAGATTCATTATATCTTGAAATGTACTTAAAAACTGGAACTTTCATTTAACATTGAAAAAAAAATGAAAAATTCAATTGTTTGAAACTCATCAATGATTTACTTAAATTACAAAATATTATATGCATTGCAGTTATTTTAAACTATAGAATTGATATACATAATTCAAAATTGATTTGTTTATTCGAAAAATTTGAATTTGTATAAATATAAGTTTGAAGAAGATTTTTCGTATGGAAAAACTATATCGTACACTTATTAAGAACAACTTTCTATGAATACAATATTTACAGTTTTATCGTGTAGTATAAAAAGTATTTGCAAGTTTATAGTTTAAAATTAATAAATTTAAATTTATAAAATAAAATAAAATTAATAAATTTAAATTTATAAAATAAAATAAAATAAAATTAATAAATTTAAATTTATAAAATAAAATAAAATAAAATTAATAAATTTAAATTAATAAAATAAAATTAATAAATTTAAATTAATAAAATAAAATTAATAAAATTGATTTAAAATTAATTAAAAAATGTCCCGATACATTTTTGACGAACTATACAGTGCAAAACTTATAGAATTAAAAAGATAGAATTAGGTAGCTATTAGAAAGAGGAGATCGTTTTCGTCATGTCTTTTTTTAACTTAATTTTCTTAGAAACAGGCAATTTTAAGATAGAGGACTGGGGACTAGTCGCAAAAAGTTCCCCTTTAGAATTGTTTCTCATAAAAAGGAAGGTAGTTATCAGATTCTAAGGATTATCTTCAAATGTTTTTCATTTTTAGAATATGCAGATTCTAAATTGTAAGAACATTTTGTAGTGCTTTATGAGTCACCATATTTATAACTGATGTTAATGATTTTTACGTTGTTTATGAATTTTAATTTAATTGCAATTTGAAAACATTTTAAAATTTTTTATTATATAAATATATAGCTTAAATAAATATTTATTAATTTTTTATTTCTACCTACTTAATTAACAGCAGCACGAATTCCACAAAACTGATGAAACATATAACATATGATTTTAGATAACGAAAAAGAATTGATATTTCGTCATTCATTTACAGATTTGTTTGATTAAATATTTTTTCTTTCTTTTTCTTTCTTTCAGGTTTCAAAGTTTAATAAAAATTCCAAACTAATTTTTATCTAAACGTATTGTCAAAGAGATATTTAAAGATCATTATTATTCTTCTGCCAACACATTTACCGATGAGCCGCCTGCAGCTCGGTTGAAGATCAACTCTGAACAGGCCATAAAATGTTCTCTGAAATAAACAATTGAAACTAATCATTAAAAGAGGGGAATAAAGCTTCATTCATTCGAATCTAATATGTGGTTCTTAACGGCAGCAACCAAGTTAAAGGGAGCTCTCTCATGGTATCTTGCAAGAATATTTCGTATCTGAGGTCCTTCCCTCTAGATCATTACTGAGAAGAGTATCTTCCTCAATCCCTCCCCCCTTCCCGTACAAAAAAACTTGAGCCTCTATTGAATTCAACAAAAATCGCTTTGATTTTGCTGTTTCTGATTCCGATGATAGTTTTCCTGTTATGGCTGGAAGGAATAGTTGAATTGAAAGATGATGTTTGATTCACATTCTACTGCATGATCTGGGCGCTTTTCTCTGCTACTTTTATTCATCATTTTATTAACTCCCAGGAGTGTTTGCGAAGAACTACACGATGAATCAAGAAAAAGATTTTGTAAATTAACAAGTATTCCGAGAGAATTGAATCAACAGGGCATAACATCAAAATAAAGGGAATAAAATATACATTTGCGTGAATTACATCATATCAAAACCCAAATACAGAGAAAATATTAAACTGGTTTATTAATAAATATCAGTTACTTTCAGACAAGAGAAATTTAATCTAAGTCTAGACAGAAAAGTGATAATTTATCTAGTTTTAATAAAGATGTAAGAGAAATGGTAGGGGTTATTGTTAGAAACAGGAATATATTGTCTCGGAGGAGAGGGCTTCATTAGCATCCCAAATGAGATTTAGAAACACGTTTCTCGTGAGATAATTAGTAGAAGAAACATCGTTAGAAGCTGATTAGACATGTGGTAGCCTTGTTAGCGCGTTGTTATTTTTCACTAAAGTGTTAGAGCAAATATTTAAAATTAATTTAGAGTTTGAATTATTTTTTCTGGAATTATTGGGCAATGTTTGTGTTAATCTATAGAAGTAAAGAATGACAAGGATCTGAAATTATTGGTAGGGAATATTTTTGTTATAAATTTCTATGCAGATGGTTCCATTATATTAAATTTTTTTCTAATATAAAGTACATATTATTTTCCAGAATTTTTCTTTTGTTTACTTTCGGATTACTTATATGGGAAGCAAGAAAATCTGTTATTTCAATTGCACGATTTTACTTTTCTCTCTTGTAAACTGTGATTCATTAAACTGTAGAATTTTCGTAGATTTAAAATCTTTTGATCGCTTTTTACGATTTTTTCATTAAAATACAGGGTTGGGATTTAAATTTATATTTGTTATTAAACATATTTTCTGATAGTGATTAAAATATTGGTTCTCATGGAAAAGGTTGTTAAAATAGAAGAAAGCAATTCTAATGCAAATACAATGAGCGTCATACTCAAGAAATTTTGTTGATAAAATAATTGTCAAAAATTACCCCTTTAACTAAATGCTTAAAATTAATACAAATTTGACATGATTCTGATTTTCATAAAATCGCATTTCTAAGAAAAAGTTGCAATGTATGTTAAGTATAAATTAATATCTTGAAATGAATACTGCAAAACTGGACTATTTTCTTGTTATGGTAGTTATTTGAATCTTTTAATAATCGACTGTTAAAGGAATAAAACTAGTAGAAACTGACGGTTCCGTATAAAGGATTTCTATTGATTTTTTTAACCAGAAAGTAAATTCTGAAAAGAAGTTCACTAAAAGGGCTAATAATCGTAATGTTTTAATACTTATTTTTCAAAACTTTATAATTTTTTAAATAAACAATATTTTTAGTAAGTAATAACGATAATTAATAACAATAACAATTTTTTTAAATAACTCCTTTACTATTTTTTTAATATATTTATGTGTAAACATTCTGTTCAAGAAAGTGTTGATTTAAAATACTAAAAAGTTGTCTATTTAAGCATTTAAATTATAGAGTACAATTAAGCAAATCTTCTTGCTAATTTTTCCTAAAATTTTCAAAGAGAGTAAAAAAAAAACAAAGCTAACTCTTACAAATTCAAAATCTGCTGTTACAGGAAATAAGGGAAAAAAGAAATAAAACAGAGACCATTAACGAAAATGTTTAAGTTATAATACGAAAAAATGTGGAAGCTGTTTTCTTCCAAGCCTGGATTACAAATTGTCTTGTAGAATGGAATAATACCTTTTCCAGAAAGGTGTTAGAGATTAAACTGGAACTCTGCGAAAATGTGAGATATTTCTAAATAAATCAAGCTTAATAACAAATCTTGCTCCAGACACTTGTTATATGTGTGTAGGGGTATTAAGTTTACTGTTCCTGTGCCTATAAGCCGCTTAGGAAGGCGCAAAGAATCATGAGCTGTTCGTTTCTCTAGACAACTCCAGGTAAGAATGTCCGCGTCTCTCAGAAACACGATTTATAAATCGCTGCCTGTTTCGGCATCTCCCTTTTCATAATCTCTTAATCTCCTTAAGAAACAGAACGGTGCTCAGTATGATAAAGACACAAAGCAATATTTATGTTACATTTTTGATGCCATTTATTTAAACGACTTGGACTGAAAATGGTTTACTATAACGACATACAGATTTAAAAAAGTAATAAAGCACTTTGCTCATTTCCAAAATTCATCAATTCAGCTATGAGTCTCTAATTGTTGTTCGTGAGATACATTAACTTTTTTATGTTTACGAAAGGCTCTAAATTTAAGTTGAAAATTAAATAAAAGTATCTATGTATACAGTTATTTAAAAAGAAGAATCGGATTTAAAATATTTATTCAAAATTTACAGCAATAGGAAACGTACAATGCATCACTGAGTAGTTCATTCATTTAAAATATTCAACATAAATTCCCTTTCGTTTCCGGGAAGTCCAATTCTTTTCTTGTGAATTAACAGATTTTTAAGAAAATTCATTAGAGGACTGTAACGACAAATAATAATTATTAATTTTTATAGCATATATTATAAGTTTTTAAAGCATTGTTGTAATTTTTAAATATTTTCTGTTAACTCATTGCAATAACATTTTTGGCTGTTAACTGTAAAAATAAACTGATTTGTTGTGAAAAATGTGGTGGCGCTGCGAATTGATTCAGGCGATGTTGTGATCCCTTTCGTTTAGTGGTTATGTTATGCGGCTACGAACCATAAGGTTACGATTTCGGTCTTCCCTATTTCCAATAACTACAGGACCTATTTCAATGGTTCTCACAACGAGTAAACTATATTGAAGAATACGAGTTGAAGAACTTGTATTTGATGTTTTTCGATAGCTGCAATTGTGTAGAAGTTAGAAGCTAAAAACTGTTTTTCAATTCCTAATTTTGACTCTTTCTAACGTAAATAATTTATTTTGCCAGTTTTGTAAAACAATCCATTTTTTATTTTTATTTAACTCCCATATTTTGAAATTATTCAAATTGGTGTAAACTAACGATTAAAAACTTTAATGCAATTAATTAAATGAAAAAAAAGGTGAAAGATTTAATGGCAAAATTATTTAACGTAATAAGCTTAAAAATATTCAAAAATTGAGTGTATTTTAGTTCATGTGAATATATTTTATTATAATATTTTCTTGGAGCTGCACTGTGTGTTTGTTTCTTTTCTTCAGTAAAACAGCAGAATCTTGTATCAACTTTTCTTTCTAAACAAATAAATAAATAAATAAATAAAAAATCTTGCCAAATTTCATTCACCAAAATAACTAATATAATAAGAAATTAAGAAAGAAAATTATCTTTTTTGGTGACTTATCGAATAAAAAGTTGCAACTTGGCATCATAATCTGACATACCCAATACCCGATTCTCTTCCATGGACATTTCTTCTTTTAAAGCAAGGGAAATTATTTTATAAAATTTTATTTATTTCGTGACAGTATTAATAAAAGCGAAATATCACTAATGTTCTTACTAATTATGAGATCTCATATAAGAATTCTAGTCAAATCTATCAAAATTCCGAAAACTAACAAAATATTAAAAAAAGTTAAAAAGAAATTAACGCGACTTCACAACTTGGAGCTTCACGTTTTATAAAAATAACGACTTGGCACTATAAGACCTCATGTATCCTATTGTTTTTCATGGCCATTTCTCCTTTTAAAATAAACTAAATTAATTTCTAAAATAGTATTTTCTTCATGATAGTATGCATTAAACCGAAGAATCACACACACATACTCACTGATTAAGAAATCTAACTAACTTTTAGGAATTCATTCGAAATTTATCAAAGTGTTTATTTCTTGAATGGTAGATTTCTTTAAAAGTGATTAGATTCTTTCGAAATATTTAACTAACACATTGATATCCAAAGAAAAGATTAATTATGATACTGACTATTACAACGATAAACCAATTTTTTACTGGAAGTCAATCATTCTGTTGCTGCTTAAATGCTGAATTATATTTTGCTTTATTAATATAACGAATAATTTTTATAAAATTCTGCATATTTTGTGAAATTAAGGCAATTTTTGTTATTTAAATGCATTTCTTAAATGAATTATTTGTTATTCCGGAACTTTTATAAACTGAACGGTTCTTTCCTTTGTTTTCTGAGAGTATACTGTATTAAAAAAAGACAACTAATATGAATTTACCCAAGTATGAAAATCTTATAACAGCGATTAAAGGCGAAAAAAATCGCCTATGTTTCTTTTGATTGTTGGTTCGTTTCCTGTATTATTTTTTATTTTTATTGTTACATTTTGTTGATTCTTCGTTGCCAATAGGACACTCCGAAAAAGCGAACATAGAGTCCCGAATTTTCAAATTTTATAACAAATTCAAAGTTTATTGATTTTTATTGACCCCCAATTTCAAATTTTATAACAAAAATCTTAACTTTCGAAAATAAATTCAACGGGTACTGCAATTCTCCTGTTTTAATAGACGAGCCACCAATGTTTTTGAAAATTTCTTCTCAACTTCTAAAAATATTTCCTAATTTCAAAGCAATTACACTGCAAGAAAATTCTCTTAACCTGATATATTCAGCGAAGACTCTGACTTTATAGCATTTAAGATATTTACCAAATACATTTGCGAAAGCATCAGAATTACCAACAGAAATTTGTCTTTACTCTTTAACAAAGCAATATGTATCAGTTTCTCAAAATAATTGACTTCATTTAATTATAACCAACGGCTATTCCTTCCTTGGATATAGCTATAAAGTAGTTGATGAACTGTGACAACTAGAATCATCTTCCGGTTCATCAAAACTGGCAAGATTTTCATTTCAAATATAACCGAAAATTGAGCGGATTTTTTTCAGAGTTGCGGACACATTTTTTGATAGCAGATCAACAATAAGTCACATAGACTTTCAATTTTTGTTCAGGATTTTATTCCTTCTGGTTCAATCATAAAACATTCTGAAAATTGATTCTCCTATTCAGTTTCTTATATTAACATGATTAATTTCATCTGTGGAGGTATTCACACTGGTGTTCTCACCGCTATTTGTCCTCTAGCTGATACAACATGGAACATTAGAGAGAGGAATATCGACTCAGGTATCATTCTCTGACACAATCCTAGGATAATCCCCTAATAACCTTAGAATGAAACATTATAACCACACAATCCATCGAATAATCCATAACATTTCTTTATTAGAAAGCGAAATATAAGATAATTATTACAACAAATATGAATTACACCATCACCACTGAAATGATCGACTAAGAAAAAAATTATTTTATGAACAATAGAGTCGATTTATTGGTGAAAGTGCAGTGAATTAAGTTATTTTCTGTAACCATTGATTATCGATTGCACGCCTTCTACGTGTATTATCGACGCATATTTCTAGTTGCCGATAAAGATTTTATCGTCTGAAATCCGGTAGGATCGATTGAACAACCTCTCATTATATGAATAATGGGAGGATGTCCTGGAGCCCAGTCAATCCGTTTCCCAGTGAATCCGGGAATTTCCAATTCAATATCCAGGAAGAATTGGTTTGTTCAATTTGTTATGAGGAATTCTATACATAACATACGTTGTCAAAACTGTTTTTCTTTAGGACCATATTTTTAGAAAGAAATGATATGAAAAGATTAAAATGTAAATAAAATACTTGTGATCTATTATTGCTTTGCTTTTTGGCATAGGAAACGGATATTTACCTAAAAGTTTACAATTACGAATTTGTTTTTTACTAACCTTTTTTTAACATTAGCGACATATACTTGTGAAAAAATATTTAAATTCGTTATGCGTTCCATAAAAAAAACTGTGAATGTTACTAATGTTCTCAGTTAATTTACTGTATCGCTCTCTATTCAATCGTGTACTGTCATAAAACACCAAAATTAAGATTGGACCTACACCTTCTTTTTACACTTTCAATAGTCAAAGATAAAGTTTCAATCTCGGAAACATAGGTTTCGAGGCTCAAAACTTCCTTTATTCAACAATACACTGTATAAGAGAGAGGAGATAAGAGCATGTAAAGTTTGGTTTCCTAGATCTAGATTTATATATATTTTCAGATATATAAAGAATAAGTGTTTCAATCGATTTAAAAAAATGTCATCACTTTATTAGTTACGGTTCAAAATTAAAAGGACCTTCCGTAAAAAATATTAGTATTGATTCGAAATAGATTGTTAATACCTTGAAATTAAAACAAACTCTTACTTTGAATGATAGTCTGCAGGATTCTGGAAATTTAAATGGAATTCAAAGCATCTGTAGTCTCAATTTAGGAGCAAAAAATTAATTTACAAACCTTTTGCCAATTAAAAAAAAATGTACCAAGTTATTCTTGTTGAAAAAATTAAATTTGAATTGTTATTTTATTTGGCAGTATTCGTTTTATAAGATGTCGATAGAATTTTGGTTGTAGGAGAGAAACAATTGTTTTGTAACCGGGAACTATTTGGCTTAAAATATTATTATATTTTTGGCAATGGTGCTTAAACTAAGTAGTTTCCTGCTTTAAAAAATAGAAATATTTATAATTCTATTGGAGGATTTCTGCCAATGATCTTATCATAGCAATAGACTAATTTAAGGCATAATAAACTAATAAAGAAATAAGATACTATTCAGAATCAGTTTAGAATATTTCTATCTATTTTCTCTTGTGTTTTTATGTATATAGTTCCAGCTCAATATTTACCATAGCAGTATTCAGTCCATTGGATTTGTTTCATTTCATAATTTTTTTCTTTTCTTACAGTTTGAGTATACTCAAATATTAGTTTTTAGCACACGCATTTTACACCTGGAAAGGAAATGAGTCGACGCATCTTCAAGAATCAAATAGAAGAGCAAGCCTTTCAAGTTACCAAAGCCCTAGCTAAGAAACTGCGTTAATGTTTTGACGTGAACAAATTTTAATTCGTGTTTTAAAGATAAAATTCAATGAAAAATTAGAGACCATAAGGAATTGTTAAAGTAAAGTCACAAATATTCTTCTTCTATTAGTATCTGTTAGTTTATTTTATAGTACTGTAGTAATAATATGAATAATTACACAATAAAAATATCTGCATTTTAGACATTTTATCAGTAAAAATTTAACAATTTCGATTTTTTCAACAATTTATCAGGAAGTAGCACGAGAGACTAAAGGAGTTTATTGTTTTATCCTAAGATGAAATTATTTGCAGTAAAACTATGTATGGTGCTCATTACGTAATGTGTTCATATATGTATTTATTTTTCATACAAATTTAAATATCCAATAATCACTTTTATCTTGCATACTCTTTAAATACGAATCAGTTTTCAAAATTTATGTTTATTGAAAGAAAAAAATCTTTAAAATTAGTATTTATTACTCCATTTCTTCATTTTACTTATAGAAGATAACAATAATTCGGCATAGTTGATTTGGCATTCTGTTTAGAGCATGAAAATAGCAATTCTGGAGGAGCACTTTTTTAAATTGAACGAATTTTTTTAACGAATTACTGAAGAATACCTCCAGTGATGAAATCAAAACTTTGCCATCAAACCACCTAAGTCCCTGAAAATGTATCTGACAATGTAAAAATTTAAACAGCATTTATAATTAACGATAAAACTTTTGGTGGTACTATGTGAATATAACATAATGCATAGGAATTTTACTAAAGATAAAAAAAATAGTTATTTTTTTGTGTTTGAAAAACATTCAAAGTAAGTAAGTCTCAATCTCAATTTTCAGTTTTTATGACAAAATAGTTCTTCAGTAATTTATAAAACCAATTTTAAGCTGTGTTTTCCTTTATACTTCTCAATTATTAGAGCCTATCACAAGCCAAGGCTGTCTTTCCAGTTTTCTCGACCTGATCGTATCGGAGACAATAGTTCTCCATCCGATTACTCCTATCTCTTCAATTACTCCTATTTTCAGATCAGATGACTCCCATATTCTGAAAACGTTATATTTTTGATAGGAATGCATCATCATATCTAGATATGTGATTCAACGATCAAATATAAAATGCTTTTCTAGTTTGATATTCTGGGTTTATTATAGAAGACTACAACGATTTACGTGTAATTAAAATTTTATGTATATGTTATCCCCATATAAACTTCTGAGTTAAAAGATGGAAAAATAATAAGCCTGGGCTATACAAGGGTCTCTTTTTCTATAAAATCTCACTTCCTTTTATAAAATGTTCCTATCAGCTTCCTCCAATGCCATTCCCACTGCGAAAATGAATACCGGCAGACGGCTTTTGCAGGAAACACTAATAAACTCAGTAAAAATAATTTTCTCAGGAAATTGCCTGTCAGCAGGGGATAATGAGTTTTCTAAAGCAGGAATACCTGACAGAGTTAAGAGACAAATAAACATCTTGAACGACTCAAGCCTCCTTACTGTTTTTTCTCAAAACATATATTAAAATCCCCTCTCTTTAACACTTTTATTCAATAAAGACTTGCGCGAAAAAGTTTCGTCACAGGAACTTGTAATTTTGATGAAGTAATTTGAAAATATACTGACAGAAAAAGTAGAGATATACATCATTTCGAGTTGAAAGAGATTTTGGAAAAATTTATCTGAAATTAACAGCTAACAAGGAAAAATTTGACTTAATTCATCTTGATATCTATTTTCAGAATACATAAAATCAAACTCATATAAATATTATCATGATGTTTAACTTCAATAATAGTTGCTTATGTTTTGTTAAGATCTTACACATGATTGGAATTTCAAATTAAACTAAGTATAAATTTTTTTCTACAAGAATCAAGAAAATCTAATGTATGATTAAAAGAGTGAGCAAAACTAAGACAAATAGTTTTTCTCCTTTATTTAACTTTAATTTTTCTTTCAAAAGAAATAATTAAAATAGTGAGACCCACGTGATACTGTCAAATCTACCATTTAAAATTTGTAATATATTTTACATCTTGCAGTAATTCCTCGTAGTTGCGGATGTTTATTTCCCACATGAATTGATTTATCTTTTATATATTTTACATTTTCTGTGGTAATATGATTTGATGTGTGATAATTTGGTTCTAATGTCAGAATTGCATGTTTCTTTTTTATTTTTTAGATAAGATGACTGCTAATCTTTGACTAATTTATTCAATATCGCTTAGTACCTAAGAATCATTCAAGCTCTTCATTATTATTAGACGAAATCTTATCTAAATTGATCTGAACACTTTCGAACTTTTTATATGTTAATTACTGTTCTGTATTCCGTTTTTCGTTTTTTGTAAATAAGAACTAAATCTACATGCCATTATGTCAAAGCACTTCTATCTCTTAATACAGTCCTCAATTCTCAATTTTACTAAATGTTTCGTATTTTCTCAGTGTAAAATTTTAATAACTAAAAATTATTATTATGAAATTTGGAAAATGATCCCATACTATAATCACCTTCCGATATCGCAGTCTTATAAAAACTCATCTAAAAAAATAGGTACCAAACAAATATAATTTGAAAGTTAGATGTTGGATGTCCAGCGCACACATGCATAAAGTGTTATGCCTTGTGGCATGTAAATATTATCTGAAATAACGTTCGCAGCTATTTTGCCATATGATAGCAATATGAGATGTACTCAATAATATAATTATCTAAATCGTGATACTTTTTGTCCTAAGAATGTTGTTAAATTTTAAATAATTTTCGTCCTTTAGAACATTTAAAAAATAAAATCCGGGTTTATATTTAGTTATATAAATGTATGTTTATATATAGACATTAAATGTAAATATATATGTAATCATTTAAGTTTTAATTATTAAAGATAATGCAATTTAATGACTAAAAACTAAAATAAAATCTCTTTTGAAACAATGAATATTGTTCATATAAAGCAGTTAGTATATTTAATATTTGAAATAAAAATCCATGAGTACAATATCCAAAATAAATGATCGAAATATTAAGCCATGACTAGAAGTTGAATGCTATTGATTTTAACATGCAACTTCTAATACTACTGATAATTTTACAGAATGGCAAAGAGCTTCTCTGGTGATAGACAAGACTAAGACATATTAGCAAATAAAACTTACCAAATAGTATTGCGATAAGCAGCAGTGTCACATTGCCAATAATGGGAAAAAAATTATGGGGAAACGTTTCACGTATAGAACAAACAGATTTTTATTAGGTCAGATTTTACACGGAAGATTATCGTATATTAAGTGGCGTCTTAAAATTCCTGTCTAAATTTCTTTATTGACCTGAAGTTCCCTTCCTTTTTTTTAAATACCTCAAAAAATCATAAAACTAGATTTTTCTTATGTATTTCTATAGTCAGTTCTGGCAATTCTGGATAAAGCTACATGAAATATTTTCTGAATTGAATATTTTGGAAATATCTCGATAAATAACTGTTTAAATATATCTAAGACATTATTTATTTTGTCTTTTTAGATTTACCTTTAACGTAGATTATGAATTTTGTATATTAAGGCTACACAGTACTCCGAAATTGAATATATATATATATATATATATATATATATATATATATATATATATATATATATATATATATACTTTTTTAGATATCTTATACTATTAGGAAGCTTGAATAAGAATTTTAGACATGTCATCTGAATAATTTTAATGATATTTGCATATTTTAACTGTAATCAATATCAAAATTTGACAGCTGACGTAGTGTGGATAGTTTCATTTCCATTTTGAAACATTTCTGCTTTTTTAGAATCTAATTAATTACTGTTTTTTTTTTCTTTTACTCAACCGATATTTTAAAAGAAACGGTTATTAGCTTCAATTTCCATCACTAAATCTTTCTTGTTTGCTTAAGTTCTTCGTATTTTTTTTCTGTTTGTTATACTATACATTTTTTCAGTTTTTTTTTTATTACGTAGCTAATATTCATAAAACTGCCTTTTCAAGACTAATATTAGTTTTTACCCAAAGCTTTTTTTTTATCTAAAAGCTTTGAAAATATTTTATTACTTTTATTCATATTTCTGCCAAGAAAATGCCATGAACGAAACATTATTGAGTTATTAAAAAACAGAGTATTTTGAAAAAAGGGATTATTAGTGAAAATAACAATATTTCTAAAAATAAATATTCTTCAGATACTAGCATTTACACACCAATATCTGCAGTTATTTTCAAAATGAGATAAAATCAGTTAAACGGGCGCGAAAAAAATCAAACTAGCTAAATTATGCCGACTTAAAACTGAGAAAAAATTAGAAGGCAATATGAACAAAGCTGATTATTTTTTATATCTGTTATTATTATTTGTATAAATGTTAATTATTTTGTATGCATGTGTTGCGTTCAACACTTTTATGAAAATAGTAAGTTTTGATTCAGTTGAACATTATGTTGTTTCTGTATCATTTATATTGGGTAGTTGTAAATTTTGAATAAGCAAAACTCTATACAATTAATTTTAGTTAAAATAGTGTTTTTGTGTATTTTATAGGTTGAGAAATAACATAATAAAAAAATTAGAGCTTCAAATGCATAATTAGTTTCTGTTTTATAGATTTACAAACATTAAATGCATTTTTTTCTTTCTTATTTTTGTTGATGAAATATTTTCTATTCCAGAAGACTTTCTTTTTTGTTCAAGATAGACACTTGAAATTATTTATAGATGCTTTCATATATTTGTACTCTAAGAATTAGTATGGGCTTACGTTTGAAAGAATATAAAATGTTTATGTTAAATGTAAATGTTTATTTTTTTTAAAAGCCAAAATTAATATTTTTAGATTTTTTATACTTTTGGGAAGTAAAATTACAAAAAAAGCTTTGTATAAGAAAAAAAAATTACAATTAATTTTGGTTAAAACAGTGTTTTTGCTTATATCATAAATTGAGGAACAAAATATCCAAAATTAGAACTCCAAAAGCATTATTAGTTTCTGATTTTTAACTTTAAAAACTTTAAATGCATTTTTCTCAGGCTTAAATGATGCTCGTGTTTTCTGTTTCCTTCCATACCAAGTTTTATTTGTAATAATGTAAGAAATATAAATTATTTGAAACAATTAAAAACATTTAGAATTGAATTTTTTATAAGAATTTTTTTTTATCAGAATCAATTTAGTAATATAATCTGAAGAAAATCATAAATTACTTTAAATATTACTATCCCTAGAAATTATTTTTGGTAAAGAGTACCGTGTAGTCTTAACATCTTTACTTAAATCTTTATATTTGTCTGGTAGTCGATATATAGACATTCGTAATACATACATAAGTCAATATATGCAACGAGGGTTGTCAAACAAGTAGGATAGTTGAGAAATCACGAATCTTTCAGAATTTATTCCACGACAATTTCAGAATATACAAAGTGTGGATATTAAATACACAGCCAACATTAGCGTAAAAAATTTACATGTAGAAAGTGACAACCCAAATAGACGATAAATCACTTACTGAATAACAGTAATCATAATAGAACTAAGGCTTAATTTATACAAGTCTGGATTACGAACATAATTTCAAAGAAAGTAATGAATGCTTTTATATTTCCCTCTTTTATGTATCATCCCTATAGGATCTGGAATCACATAAAAATGTCAAGAAGAATCTCTAGAACTTGGTTCGTAAAAAAATGAAATCATAAATATTACATATTCCAGAAATTTTATTTTTGTTACCAAAATCACCAAATTGTAACAAAGGCTGCTGTTACAATTGCTGATTACCATTAAGAATCACCGTAAAACTCTCTTTCTAGCCATAAAATTAATATAGCAAGAAAACATTATTACAGAATTTGTAACAATATTCATTGAACTATTAATTTGATAGACAAGTATTTATGTTTATGCGTTCTTTTTATGTTTATTTTTATTAAATTAACGTTATTTTCCGAAACTAAATACGAAAGAACTACCAAGTTTAAAATTGAATTAAATGAACAGGAGAACATTGCTTAAAAGGCATTTTACTCTCCAAATAATTCGTTCCACAAAATTTTGTAAATGGAAATAAAGATAATAAATACATTTACATTGAAGAGAAAATTCATGAGTATTTATTGCCATTAAAAAACTCTTAAATCCATTAGTATTGAATTCATGAGTTATTTTAATGTCAATGCCAGCAATTATAATGATTTGTCGTCAAACCTCTCAACAAAATAATGATTCCAAAATTCTGATATCGCGCTGACGTTTCGAATCATTATTAACATTCTGAAATTTTATGAATCTCTCAGAGAACAAATGGAATTCTCAATATAACTATAAATCCTACCGCTGAAAAGCCACAATCTATTTAGATTGGAGATATTAATTAAGAGCTAAAAAGCAGTTCAACTCTTAATCAGCATTGGTATAATCAGTGGTACTTTCTTCATACTGTCAGTTCAACTTTACCAGAATTCGACAAAGGTTGTTACATTTGAGATAAATTGCATCTGTATCAGATTTTAAATTGTTGAAATATAAAATGAATTACTTTCGATTGCAGAATTTCCGACTGAAATTTACCATTAAGTTTATCTATATCTATACTCATAAATAAAGCTCAATGTGTGTGTGTTGGCGCTCTACAGGCCAGGTCATTTGACCTACAGCTACCAAATTTGGTACATGTATACCTTAGAGGTCAAGAATGTGCACCTGGGGTACCTTTTTTTGAATTTTTAATTAGAATTTTAATTATTAATTAAAAACTAACTTTCCCGCCAAAAAAATCCCCCATTTTCCCCACCGCCAAATGAGTAAGGCTTCAGTTTTTTCCCCCAACAGTAATAAGGCTACGGTTAACATTTTTCGGCCGATTATTTCAAACGATTCTGTTTATTTTCTTAATGTTTTATACATTTAAAATTAAACATTGTTAATTAATGCATCTTTCAGATTCATTCTGAAGTACTTTTGAATTAAAATAACACAGAATAAAGGAAATTAAAAATATCTAATCTGCATAGCGTTACCCCAACTGGCGTAGAAAAATTCACGCATTTGAGTTACCGTAACTGGCGTTGAAAATTCACGCATGCGCATTGTGTTCTGATTGTTGACATGACAACCATTATCAACGGATGATTTAAATTATTTTTAGGATAGTTGCATGCTTTTGTAATTAAATTGTTTTTATGTCAGTTATATATTTTTTGTATATGCTTATAGTTGTAAGTACATCATTTTTGAAGTAGTTTTTTTTAAACCTGTTTTCGACCAATTATTTTAAACGATTCATTTTATTTTCTTAGTGTTTGATGCATTTAAAATTAAACGTTGTTAATTAATCGATCTGTTTCATGATGAATCTGAGAAAATTTTGTTGACAAATTCTTGAGATATTACATAAATTAAGAAAGATATTCTTTAGTGCCCATAAAGTTTAAACGTAAGTATATTATAAATCATATTATAATTACAGTAATCATATTATAAAAAGTAATCATATTAAAAAAATATAATAAATTACAGTAATCATATTATAAAAAATGCTTTGTTTCAGTAAAAAGTATTATTATATTAATTGCAGATTAATTCTTTCCACTTTAATTTAAAAATAGCATAAATTCTACGAGAGGTAACAGAAAATTAGAGAGATACATATTACGTTATGACTGAAGGCCTTTATAATATTATGAGTGAACTATATGACTATCAAAATTTGAAGTTTTAAAATATTTTGATGAAGAATCTATTAAAGTTGGAATTGCGTAAAATATTTAATTATTAAAATTTAAACGAACATTAAGATTGGCGGACCGGCTGGTCGCCAAAGGCGGCTAGTACAAAATAAACTACTTTGGATTGCAGAATTTTGACGAAAATTCACCACTAGGTTTGTATGAAATAAACTACTTTGGATTGTAGAATTTTGAAGGAAATTCACTATTAAGTTTGTACGAAATAAACTACTTTGGATTGTAGAATTTTGAAGAAAATTCACCATTAGGTTTGTATGAAATAAACTATTTTAGATTGTAGAATTTTGAAGGAAATTCACTATTAAGTTTGTATGAAATAAACTACTTTGGATTGTAGAATTTTGACAAAAATTCACCATCAATGTTGTACGAAATAAACTATTTTGAATTATAAAATTTTGTTGGAATTTTCCCATTAGATATGTATGAATAAATTACTTTGGATTATAGAATTTTGAAGGGAATTCACCATTAGGTTTGTATGAAATAAACTATTTTAGATTGTAGAATTTTGAAGGAAATTCACTATTAAGTTTGTATGAAATAAACTACTTTGGATTGTAGAATTTGACAAAAATTCACCATCAATGTTGTACGAAATAAACTGTTTCGAATTATAAAATTTTGTTGGAATTTCCTCATTAGATATGTATGAATAAACTACTTTGGATTGTAGAATTTTGAAGAAAATTCACCATTAGGTTTGTATGAAATAAACTATTTTAGATTGTAGAATTTTGAAGGAAATTCACTATTAAGTTTGTATGAAATAAACTACTTTGGATTGTAGAATTTTGACAAAAATTCACCATCAATGTTGTACGAAATAAACTATTTTGAATTATAAAATTTTGTTGGAATTTCCCCATTAGATATGTATGAATAAATTACTTTGGATTGTAGAATTTTGAAGGGAATTCACTGTTAAGTTTGCTTGAAACACGTCTTACATCCAGTGACATAAATAAAAGATATATTCTACTATAGACTTTATGCTCTGTACTGTTTCTGCCTTCCAAAGAATCCCGTAATTCACATCTTTTCACATGTCTGTTTCTCTGAACGGTCAGTGATAAGCGCAAAGCAGCTATCAAGAGCATTCCATTTCTTTACATATCATTTACAAAAACTTTTACAAAAGAACCGGCGTGTTACACCAATATTTCTTCATTCAAAAAAAAAAAAAAATCTAGAACAGGAAGAATTCTAGAAAAAGTTCCAAACTTTATTTACTCATGTTTTTTATATGCAGAGATTTCACAGGAATATATGAATAAAATTTCCTTTTCTGAAAGAAAAAGGCTTTAAGCGAACGTTTTAGAACAAACGTTTGATCCCATAATACAGCGAATGTTTTAGCAGAAGATATGATTCCTGTCATAGATTCAGTTTAACAATACCAAGAATGGAAATATGTATGTTTTTCTACAGATTGTTGGAAAGAAATATGTCTAAAAGAAAGCACTAAAAGTCTAAAGAATGTCATCTATTTATCTCGTGGAGGGAAAAAAGGAAGTTGTTGAAAATGGATGCTTTTTTGAACTCTACGATGACATTTTGAAAGAGATGCCATTTTTTTTTATCTAACTCGTTATATTACTTAAAAAATAAATAAAAAATGTTTATTTTTTAATTGTGATTTAATGAGTGATGTGATGATTTTGTTTTCATATAGATAATCTCCCTGTTATGATCACATTTTCCCATGTTCGCAGAATCTTATAGAAAGAAAACTGAAAAAAAATTATTCTAAGATTATGAATACATGAACAGGAAATGCAATATATACTATATAATATATAGTGTTTTAAATTATAAATTAACAATTTAAAAAAGTTTCAGATTTGTCCAAAATAGGTCAATAGCTTTTCCACCAATTTTTTAGATGAATGCTAGATTTTTTAAAGCCATCTTATTTTTATATACTTCATGCTGAAGTATATTGAGCTAAATTTATCGAAATTATAAAAATCATTTAGTCATATAGATAAATTAAAAAAAATATCATATATACTATACTATACACTATATTAATGTCCATAAATTAAGGATAATTCAGAGTCACGTGGAAATCGAACTCTAAAATACATATATCACCCGTAAAATGACTACACAAAAATCATATGCAAATTTCAGGAGGCCATCAGATGGCACCGATAGTATGTCACAATGATGAAAGTGTAAGAGAGTATAAGGAATACAGGCAAAGAAGTAAAATTGTTCGCAAGCGCTTTATAAGCCTTTCAGTGCAATAACCGCATAGTTATGACACAAAGAGTTTTAATGATTTTTTACGTGGTAGAATTATCGGCCGTCTGGAATGTGGGAGTACCCAGCTGGAAGTATCCGAGGAACTTGGAATCGCCCAGAGTGTCATCTCCAGACTTTGGCAAAGATTCCAAGATGATGGTAATGTGAGTTGACGCTAAAGTATAGGTCGTCCCCGAGTTACAACGCCGAATGAAGACCGGTGTTTGGCATTTACTGCCAAAAGAAACAGACGGATCATAGCATCAGACCTGTCTCGTCAGCTCTCTTCAGCCATGGGTACGACAGTTTCAAGGCAGACCGTGTATAGAGGTTTAGGGAACATTAGTCTATATGCTCGTAGGCTTGTCAGATGTGCTCCACTTAGTGCAACTCATTGTCACCTGCAGTTAGCCTGGAGTAGAGAGCATGCATTGTGGACACCGTAACAGTGGGCTTGTGTGATGTTTTCCGACGAGTCCTAGCTTGCAGTCTGATTCTCGCCGGACTTTCATATGAAGAGCGCCAGGTACCCGTTACCACCAAGAGAACATCACTGAACTACACCGTTACGGTGGTGCAGAATTGCTGGTTTGGGGAGGAATTTTTCTGGGGTCAGAACTGATCTGCAAGTTCAAATTGGAACTATGGCATGGCAAATCTATTGGGACGTAATTCTGTAACAACATGTACGTTTGTTTCGGGGCGCCATGGGCTCAGAATTCGTGTTTATGGATGACAACACCCGTCCTCACCATGAAAACATCGTAAACGAATGCCTTCGATTGGAGGATATCACCCGTATGGCTTGGCCAGCATTCTCACCGGACTTAAATCCAGTACAGCATGTGTGGTACATGCTTGGCTGAAGAGTTGCAGCCGTCATCCACCTCCTACATGTCTACTGGAACTTCGGAGAGCATTGCTTGATGAGTGGTGTAATATTCCTCAAAATCAGATCGATAATTTGATACTCAGGATGCCTAGGCCTTGTACAGACTGTATTGCATCATCTGGGGGACATACTATGTATTAACCATCATGTAATATTACCAACCATGTAATATTGGCTTTTGTAAATAGTTTGTTTTTTGGAATTTGCTCCAGGGTGCAAAAAATCGCAATGTTTATTAATGATATCAAACATATATCATCTTTTTTGCTCTTTACCTTTTGTTTAATAAATAGGCTTTACAAATAAGTCACAATTGTTTTTCTTCGGTGTCTTTCTTTCCCTGAACTTGCATTATCTTTAATTTATGGACATAAGTGTATTTCAAAGTAATTTTAATTAAATGTTCATTCATGTCAAATTTCTCTTAAACTTTTAATAATTGAAAAGTTTTCCATATTTTAATAGAATTCCGTTTTCTTTTATGTTTATAAACGAAAGTTTAAAAGTGCAAAGGATCATTTTGTTCACACTTGAAATTATCATATATAATATTTTTCAATGAATTTTTAACTTTTTTAAACAGTAGTTTGCCATAAGGAATGACGGTAGGATGTTTCTGGCATAAGTGACTTTTAAATCTGTCTACATTCATAATCTATCGTTCGAAAATTACAAAAGTTTGATTCGATTTACCTTTCTTTTAAAAATGTACATAATAATGATTCATATTAAACCAGTTAATGAGATCAACTACTGAAGCGCCCTTATTATCAGGTTGAGATTTTCTCCTATAGTTACGATTTTATCGATTTCTTGCTCTAGACTTTAGCTCAAAATTTGGCTTGATTCTGTGAACGGTGGTGTGTAGTTCTCCTCCTTGTCACGTAACATGATCATAATTCATCTGTTACGGTGCTATAAATTATCTAAATCCAGAAACTTTATAATTAATGGTATCCTTAGCTAATATTTGGGAATTTAATAGAATGGTTTGGATCAGAAGCAAATGTAAGACAGGCTTATACCTACAGTAATATAACTTTGTATAATATAATCGAATATAAGTGTTTTTTGCAAGATATGTAGAAATATACATTGTATTATATATACTTTTCATGAGATTTATCTGTTTTAGGTAAATAATGGTAATTAATGTATATAACCGACTTAGATTTATAATTCCTGATATATTGAGGCGTCCCAAAAGTTTCTTTCCCATCGCGCTATGAACGGCCTTATCTGGCTCTGTTTGTAGAAACATGCAGGCTTATCTATTAGCCATCTATGTCATCCTGTCACTCGGTGTAACGACAATAGGCCAATAGGCCTTCAACTGTCGCAAAGCCGGGACTACACCCCTTTTTACAAAGTTTTTTTTGTCCATTTTATGGGATTGGAAAAACTTAATTTTCTACAAACTCCTTCCTCAAGGTGAAGCAATAAATTCTACGAAATACTGTCATCAACTGGATCAATTAAAAACTGCCATAGCAAAAAAAAAAAAAAAAAAAAAAAAAAAAACCCGGACAGAATGAATGAACCGAAGTGGCGTTGTTTGTCATCATGAGAATGCGAGACCACATATTACATTAGTCGTTAGAGAGAAGCTCTTACAGTTTGATTGGGATGTTTTACTCGATGCATACTCTACAGATCTCGCTCCATCTCAATTATCAATTCTTTCCGTCCTTAAAAAATTCTCTTCGCGATAAAGAGTTTAAATCCATCAGCGAAATAAAAAGCGCACCTCGAGGTTTATTTTTTGTCCAAAACACAACAATTTTTGAAAGAAGGCATAATGAGGCTTCCTGAGAGATGGAAGAAGGTAATAGAGCAAAAGGGTTCTTTTATAACAAAATAAATAATATCTGAAACAGTAAATATTGTGTATTCATTTCATATTAGAAATAGGAAAAAAAACTTATGGAACACTTTAATAATAATAGAAATATTGTGAAACATCGAACAATACATTTTTATGAATAAAAATGTATTATTATTTTGAAAGCAATTTCATGGTTTCATTTAAGAAAAAAGTGTAACTAATAAGCAGGATTTAATAATAAATAAATTTTGAGTAAATGCATTGATATTCACGGGCCTTTAAAAGTTATTGCATAACGTGCTTTGGTTTTACGAACGGGCCTTTAAAAGTTATTGTATAACGTGCTTTGGTTTGAACGAAATTTATGATAAATATAATAAAAAGAGTGATTATGAAAATTAATATTGCTTAGTAATGATTTATGGTAAGAGTATAGTTAATAATATCACACTATTTTTTTTTCGAAAAAATAGTTTTTGTATTCAAATACTTGAAACTTAAAGAAGGATGCGCTGTGAAATGTTATTTGAATGAAAATTAACCGTCAACTTAAAAACAGTGAATTTTCAAGAAATAACTACCTCCCATTATGTACTAATCTGCTGTTCTGTATTCGCGCTCTCCTATTTACAACACATCTCAAATGATAAAACTTTGGAAGTACTGAATTATCTAGCTTCAATTTAGACATAAGAGAGAGAGAGAGAGAGAGAGCTGATTCATACTGTTTAGATAGAACTTCATCATTTTGATAATTTAGTATGCAAAGTATTGAAAAACTTTATTACATCTGTCAATTCATAGCAAAACTGTTTTACTTTCAAGAAAGCAACAAATGCTTTTTTTCATTCAAAAGAACGAGAATTCATTTATTAGATAAGGATATTTTGTCCTTATTTAATTTTCTTATCCGGTTTATCCTGTGTTCCTATTGGAGAGAAGTAGTTTTTTAAAGTCTTTTTTTAGTAGGTGCATTTACATTTTGAATTATTTATTTTAAATAACCCTTCTGGCGATCGATGTTAGTTTTTTTCAGCATATTCTCATTTATCACATCTAGTTTATTCTTTTACTATATATTTCTTTTTCTATTTTCGTTATTCATTATTTTAAAATAACAGATGCATGCATTTGCTTATACAGAATTATTATTTTTATTATTATTTACTGTGCAAAAACTTTTTCCTCATATGGTGTTACCTATTTTTACATTTATATTTTGTTCTCTGATGACAAATGAAGTTGTTTACTCATAGGTATGTTTTAAAATTAGAATTACTATTTTATTTTTCGTGGCAATATTAAGAGAACCAAAATAGAGCCCATATTATTTTATTTCTAATTGAGCTTCTGGCTATTACACGGTAAACAGTCATATCGTGCCGCATTTCAAAGACATACACAATTCATATAATTCAAAAATTAGGTTTATCTCAGCAAAGGAATCAACAGTAAATGAGTTCTTTCAATTTCATAAGTAAACGCTAATATTTTTTGGAACAACTTATTTTCAAGGAAGAGAGATAAAGTATACGAAATAAGGAATAAAACTTTTATTTTGAAACTGCAAAAAATAGCTTGCGTTGAAGTAGTGAAAGAGACTTCTTTTAATGAAAACTAGAAAAAACTACTTCATCGAGTATTCGAATTTCTTTTTGGTTTCATAAAATAACGAAAAAATACTTTGGCTGAAGGAATAAAATTTTTTTCCTTCATTAAACCATATATTGTAAATTTAATACGAGGATATATTTACTCTTTTACTGCAAATGCATTGTGATAGGAAAAATATGTATGCGAGAAACATTTCTTTCAGTTTTAGAGTAATTTATATTATTTATTTTTAACTATAGCTGTGACAGTATTTTTACAATCGGATGTATTTAACATTTAGATGGTTGTTAAATGGCGAGCCAGCAAAAGCAATAAAAGAAATGTATAAATATTTTCTTCCAATTTGCATGACGATTCTGAATCAATTCATATACTGGTATCAGAATCAATATATTTGTTTTATTGGTAATGAAAATTAAGAAGCACTTTACCGTACAACAATATGCGCAAACGATATTGAATATGAACTGTCAAGGAACATTTAATGCACATTATATGAGTATGGAATGTCTGCTTGAAATTAAACCACCCCCACCACCTCAGAAAAATAATTAACGTGTAAAGTAAAGAAATTTGTATCGCGCATTAAACATTCAAATGATAATTTTTAAAAAAACATAACTTTATCAATTTTGCCGTTTATTATCTATTTTTCAAATCTGGAATCCGTTTTTTTTCTAATTTATAAAATATGTACCGTTAAACTGCTGGGATTTATGGCCTTTTGCAATCCATAGATTTCTTGATTTTCATAAGACAAATAGATAAACAGCTTATAAGACTTTTGGATTTGAATTTTCAATTCAAAAATGATAATTATATATCTGTCAATAAATTATAGGGATTTTGGAATTATTTTTAAAAATAATTAAGAGATAAATGTGACCAAATTTATGCTTGTATATTAATGGGTATTTAAAACATTAAAGTAAAAAAAAACAAAAAACATTTGCATTTGCGCGTTGAATAATTAATATTCATATGTTCTCATATCTTATACATATTTTTCCTTATTTTTGTGCTAAGGAATTTTTTCTTCTTTATACAAGCACTCACACAAAAAGACAATATGAAAAAACAATAGAAAATAAATAAATTCTTCCTTTACTGAAAATATGAAAAAAATGGAATTCTTGACTATAAAAATTTTTTTAATTGAGAACAGTTATAAAAGAAAAGCTTTTATTATACTACATGAAAAAATGCTTTATTTTATTTTATGCAGCTCCATTTTTTAATTTTATATTTAGATAGAACAGAGAGAGAGAGAAATGCATACACTTATTGCTACTAAAAATCCTATTATATAACACTCCAGTTGTACTCACTTAGGGTGAATTTTATTCTATTTATTCTCATTTTTCTTTCTATATAAAATTATCTTAAGGGGAAAAGGTAATATTACTATTGCATATAATGAGTAATTGTAATTACCCATAGTAATTAACCGTAACTAGGTTAAGAAACTTACATTTCGACAATTTTTCTTAAATGAAAAAGTTTTCATACGTGAAAACTGATATTAAGTTTAAAAAAATAGTTTGAATATGTTATTAATCATTTGCATTCCAATTTACAGGAAAACGTATTTGCATTATGATCAAATTGACCGATTCTTTTACAATTTGTTTTCTGTAATAAATAAATATATAAAATAACGATTCTGTAAATCCCTCTTTTCAGCGACAACACTAATGTGGCAAGGAAACAATATTACAGATGCATCTTACCAGTCTGTAATACTGTTTCCTTGCCACATTAGAGCCGTCTCTGAAAAGAGAGATTTGCAGAGATTCTTTTTTCTTTTGTCAATAATGGTGGAACAAGAGCCATGCTTGTTCGTGTATCTGGAAAAACAATTTGATTATATTGCTTTTAACATGCCTTTATTACAAGTGAAAAAACATGAAGATTCAAGAGAAAATGGATGCTTCAGCAGAATATGGTACGTAGGTTATTGAATATGATACACACACTGTTTACGTAATTGATATCATCGGACTGTATATTCTCGGTTTGGATTTTCTCTCTACATATTTTTTATTTTAGTTTAAATTCGGATAAGAACGTACAGAATACAGAATTTAAGAAGAGAAAATTCATTAATATTCAACTAAGTGCAATATTTAAAGTTATGCTTTGTATTTTCAAAGAAGAGTGCAAAAATACTAGTTAGTAGAGAATGGCTTCGATAAATCACCTAAATGCACAATTCAGAATTCAAGTATGCTGTAACGAATTTCCTTGGACAAGTCTGCCAAGTTTCTTGTAGCAATTACACTCGTTGCTTTGAAAAGCGACGAATTGAGTTTGCCATTCATATCTTAACGAAAACAAAGTTCATGACTAGTCTCAGGGGAATTCTACTTGAAATAACTCTAAAGAGTATATATATATTATACACACAGAAGACGAATATTATCGTTTTTCACAAGACAATTATTACTGCATGCATCTTTAAGCAGTAACAAATATGACCTGATCTTTGAATATTTCATTGTCGAGCTAGTAAGAAAAGGGTAGGTCATTGCAAACATTCAAATGATAACAGCCCATACAATGCCCCACTCTTCTATGCAGCGATGTCTTTCATGGCATATCTCTTATCATATGGGTATCGACTTTCACATTTGTTCGAATTATTTGTACTTTATCCACATTTTAGCTATTCTAGGCTCAAAAGTAAAAGAATTCGGCTCTAAATGATGGTATTCCAATTAGATGATTTATAATGATCTACTTCAACTCTGTATATTTTAGCATTTGAATTGGAAATAGATCCTGGAATTCTTATAAAGGGTCTTCATTAATGAAATCTTCTATTTATTGAGCGTATAAATAGTTAATCTCTTGCTGCTATAACTATTTTGTAGTGTGAAGTGGGGAGAATTATTGATTTCTTTTCGCAATAGCTTCCAAATACCAGCCTTGAGAATATGTTAGGGCAGGTTGTCACTATTTAACATAGTTTTAATATTACATCACCAGTGTTCTTAACAGTTTTCAGATGCAAGCCAGATACTTTGGGTACTTTTTTTGTTAGAGTCTTTTTCTATTTTTTCCAATAGCAGGCTACTTTTTACAACTTTTCCTTCATAACGACTTATTTACTTTTCACAAGCCATAATTTTACTAACTATTCGTACAATTCTTGGAATTAAAATTCGAAGTTTTCACTTTAGCCTTATAAGAAAGTAAAATAAATTGCAGGAATTTGGATAATGAAGGCTATCTAACTTGGCATTTAGGTAGTGGCAAAATAAATTTGCTGGACTTAATAAAATTAACTTAAAGCGACTTTATACAGTTTTTTTCTTTTATATTGACATATAAATTTGTTCATGAGAAACAGATTTAGATTTTTCTATGAATAAATATGTTGTATATTTTCTTATTATTTTCGTAATGTCATTCTCAAAGCAAAGCGTTGTTGAAGCGTCGTTATTTACCTTAACTCTGATGTTCGGATTAAAAATTTAATTACTAAAACTTAAAAGAAATTCGTATAAATATTAAATACCAATAAAAGTTAAAATTAAATGAAAGTTACAGACTAAAATGCATACAAAAAGAGAACTTATTTTTACTTTTTGGATGTAAAATAGCAAGATCTCTGAGGCGAGACATTAAAAGGAAAATTAATTATGGTGAGATGTAGAGAATTATTTTCTACCTTTAATTCAAGCAATGCGCTTAGGGAATTAGTATATAAAGAGCATAAATTGAGATACTCATTAGAATAAATGTTGCACAAAGGTTCAATTTAATGTCGTGTTAAGCTAAGACTTCGGTATTTTTGTCATAATAAAATGACTTAATTTTTGCATTTCAATTTTCTAGAAGAGGAAAGTTTCCAGTTAGTAATTAAGATGTTGTTCAAGAATTTTTGTACTAATTACCGTCTGCTACTCATATACATTTAAATCATTACAACATTATCTAAATCAAGAGTATATATACTTTGCACTTCTAAACCATTACCATTCCTTCACTCACAATGCTAAATTAGCAATTTTTTCCTGAAAATTTCATTCATTCTTCTGTGTTTAGTATCAATAATGTAAAGAAGGTCGACTGAGGATCCATAGGTAAAGGTTAGTGTTTTTTGTAATTTTGTTTTGTGGTTTTAGTATTCCTTAGGACACTTAGATTCTTTTGAAATTTATTTGAAAAAATTTGGAATGCCTTTCTCTTGGGGAAATTTTGGAAACGGATTTTTACGATTATATTTAAAATTAACCATATTTTTTTGGACAGACTTGATCTGGTGTTATTATGTTGATATTGTGTTATTGACTACAGTGATTGCTGGTGACAATCGAGTTTTCTTGTAGAAGTAGCTAAAGCTGTAGAAGCGAATTTGTTAGAGCGGTCATCTTTTCTGCAAATTATCAGAGAATCGATGCTTTTCAGGGCTTTTATTTATCCTTTTAGATGTAATCCTTCTCGACGAGAAACTTTTTCTTTACAGTTCTTTATATGAAAGAAAGCTGGAAATACTTTCCATTGAAATATCTTATTCACGAGGACAATTTTTTACCAAAAAACGGACGTCTGTTTATATGTAGATGACTTTAAACACAAGGTACTTCTAACATTTATCGTAAATATTATTAATTTTTGTCGTTTTGTTCAGCTTTAGTTGAAGTTGCTTAATTTGATCAATTTTGTTATCTGTGTAGTAACTCATTGCAAATTATAACATCTGCCATCTTAGAATCCTTGTTAATTTTCTATGATAACTCTCTATTAATAGTCTAGAAAAATAGAGATAATGAGTTCTAAGTATGTTGAGATTCTATTTGATATTGTTTCATATGTAAAATGGCTATTTAGAAAATATTTATAGATGATAGAATTGTTGCCAAACATTTTGCTATTTTATGATGACTTCGAATCTCAGACCTTAATCCAAGTGAAAATTCGCTTTGTTATTTTATAAAAAATACCATAACAATAGCAAGGAATTATCCAAATTGAAAGATGCCATTCACCAGTATTGTCATTATAGTCATAATATGAAATTAATGATAAAAGATTTATCAGAATATTTTTTTTTTCTTGAATCGAAATTTGAAAGAGCTATCATCTTACTTACTTAAAACTTTATATGAATAAAATTTTGCAAATTGGGATTTTTATAAGATTGAGATTTTTTTGAGATTAGCATAATATTTTCACTAAGATATAAATAGCTTCTTGCAATATTTTTAGTTGGAAATAATAAACGCTATTGAATCAGACACTTCCTCTAAATTCAGATGCTACAAAATGTAATCTACACTAAACGAAACAATCATAATATTTGAAATATATTTTTTCTCATTTTTTATCGAGTACTATAATTTTTGAATCGGAATTTTTATGTCCCTAAAATAACGAGCTCCAATACCCAAAGTACAGATAATAAGATGAAATGTGGGGGCAATCGGACGTTATTAGGTGTTTCTATTTTCGGAAGCCTTCTTTTATTTTTTGCATCCCTTTATAAAAACCATTATGGGTGCTTTGGTTAATGCAACGTGATTGCGTTTCATTTAAAATATATTCATTATGGCAATACTGAAACAGACCATTTCAGTATATTATGGAACTGAACGCTTAGTTTGCATTTGGTTATCATTACTTGAGATGTGAGCTGTAATTTCTTGCATATAAAAGCATTCTTTTTAACGGTATGAATTCACAGTTTTGTAAAAGAATAAATTACTTAAGGCATTTTCTCATATTTATTTTGCATTTGTTTTTCTGTCTCCATCTATATACTTTATATAGGTCATGAGTAAAAGATAGAGTTTCCTGCATCGTGATAATAGAAAATAAGATTAATAAAACTAACTATAGCACAAAAAATTTCAATGTCAAATAATTTTACATATTAGCTTCATATATATTTGACCATGATTCTTTCATAAGAAAGTAATCGAATTGAAATTTATCTCTTTCTGTTCCACATTAAAATTCAAATTTAGCGTGAAATAATAAATAGAGAAACCTGGAAAAGCATAAAGCACGATAAATACAATAGGTGCATGTTTTTAAAATAATATGAGTTACATATCAGAAAAATAATTTGTTTTGTTGAAGCCAAGAAAAATATAAATTTTGATATTTGGTGAATTTAATTTTCTCGGCGAAACAGCTGATTAGTGAAACTTGGCAAACTCTTAACAATTCTCTATATATAAATTTATAGATGATTTTTTATTTGAAATTGTGGATATTTTTCCTTCTCTAGACAATACCAAAATTAGATGTTAGAATTAGAAATCTAGAACATCAAGAAAAGATTCTTTATAAAATTATTAATTACTTATATTGTTGTTGTTTCTGATGGCACTTGCCAAGGACAAGTCCGCTGGTTCGAAGATAGCGATTTTAAGCCGGGAGGGAGCGTCTCCTGTTTTTCAGTAGCGCCAATAAGGGCCAAGAGTACGATTTTGCTACTCACGCCTCACATTCGCTGCATAGCCCATTTTTACAGGGGGGCACATTCACACATAGAACCGATGAAGAAAACCCATGCTCGAACCGGGACTCGAACCCAGGACGCCTAGATTTCTTGGAAGACGCGCAACCCCTATGCCAGGAGGCTGGCAATAAATGCTTATAAAATTACTTATTTACTTTATTATATCCTTAAATAGATGAATTCTGATACCGGTATATTACCATGGTTAAATATTCATGGTTACATATTTATTCCATATACCAGTTTTTAATATTTTTTTAATATATATAAACTCAAGCTCTTTTTAAAAAGAATATATTATTAATTTACCTGATATAAATCGATATAAATATTTGTACAACAAATTGGAATTATTAATTTTTCTATATGTACAAACATGTTCATTTATATAAAAAAATTAGCTTTTATTTTTATGTAATATTTTTTATGAATGTCAAAATGTGTAATTCTAATCATTTAAACTTTAACTTATAATTTCAGCTGTATAATTCGGAAAAAAGTTAATAATTTACATTTGATTATAAATAAAATGTTAGATGACAGATAAAAGAAGGTAGTCATATCACTGACTCTCCGACCCTCCCGAAGGCACACGGATAAAGGAAACTGAATGACCAAACGGCTGCAACAGCAACATTGGCGGAAATTGTAGTTGAATCCTAAGGGCCAACGTCCCGTCATCGAAGGGAGGAGTCAGATACCCCACTTTTTGTGTGTACCCTGCAGGGTGGCAAGATCCAACCACCATACTGGAAGCATCTCATCCTCTTTTCGAGGTGCCTCTCCCGGGGATTAGATAAAAGAAGGTAGATAATAATTCATGTAAATTGAATCATATAGTTAGTATTTCACAGCGTGAATTTTAACTTTCATCTTCTGTTTAATTAGTAGCATGTTCAACTGCAATTCTAGTTAAATATCAGTTGTACTCTGTTATAGTTATTAAGTTTATTAATATGCTCAGAGTATGAGCAGTATTTCTGCATGCCTTTTTCTCCTCAATGTAAAGAAGAATAACTTTTATTTGTTCCGAGCAAAAGTTCAGTAATTTTTTTAACGTGAATAATTATCTACATGATAATCATTTCTTCATGATATAAATAAATATGTATTTTATTGCCTTTGAATAAGACTATAGTTTTCAAACTACATATAATGATTATTGTTATTTTTAACACGACATATCAGATGTAAACTGATATGTTCCACTGAGGGATTATTTGCAAAATAACTTTTATAAACAGCTTAAATATTAAATAGTCAGAAATATCGGTTTAGGACTTACATATTGTTTGAATTTATATTGTAAATAACCGAATCTTTTGAGTTAAAAAAATCCTTTCTGCCAAACACAGAGTATAAAGATGCAACACCATTTTTCTCCAGGTAAAAGTTCAATAATCACATTTTATCAACATGAAAAAGTACTCTTATTATTTTTTTATCATAAAAACACACACAAAAAATAAACTGAACAGCAAATAGTCCTAAGCACTCATCAAATTAAGTTTGACCTCAAATGATTTGTGTCTTGTCTTCTATAAAATTCTTAACAGAGGCATTGAAGACTACCGCCAGAAAACATAGAGAAAGCATAAAAATTGAGAACAGTTTTGTAAGCTTTTAGCAGTTTTTCTTTTCCTCCTTAGGCCTCGTTTTCTTCTTTCAGAAACGGTTCACATGCGGTTCAGAATATCGGTTTCTACAATCCATAAAAACTCAGACTGCTGGTTTTACTGCCGAGCGAAACTTCGATACTAGTTGCAACGCACCATTGCCACTCCGGGAGCACATGTTACAACATTCTTTATTTCGTTTCGTTTGTTTTCCCTTACCATCCGAGAGCTATTCAAAGAAGGAAAGAAAAAGAAATCTTGTCTAGAATTTGGGGATATCTTTGAAATGTAATATAAGTTTCTACTTTTTTTAATTACATTTTTAATTACGAAAATTATGGATTTATAGGAATTGAAATAAATAATTTTTAGTAGTATTGATACGTAATTGAGTCACAATTAGCATACCTTAAGGATATTTTTTTTTAATATTTTAAGTAGTGTAAAGCAAAATGAATATAATTTAAGATTTTCAGTTAAATAACGTCTGAAGCAATACTTAAAACATTAATTTTGAGGAAGAAATGCATTCGACTTTATATCTTTCCAATCATTCGAAGATCTAGTATATCGTTCGAAAATCTATCCCAATCATTAGAAAATCTAGTATATTCATTAGTATTGTTACGAGACTTCGATTCCACCACTAAGTCCATAAAGTCACAGGGTTCGCTTGTAGTGAGTATTTGGTGTGAAAATCATAAGCAGGCCTCAATAACGAACGACGACTTTTAGTAGACACGAAGACACCAACACAAAGACGACAAATATACAGCCAAGACGCATACAGGACAATACACAGCAGTACACTACAGCACACAGTAGCCCATAAGTAGTAATCGGTATCAATAACAACCACAGCACACAAAGCGGCCAGACAGAATTCAGCAGGAGAGGGAATCTTCGTATCTTTACTCTACGGTCTCTACAAACAGCTGTAATTCTCCAATGTCTAATTGCTTTAGCTATATCCAACTGCTGACACACCATTACACGACTGGCTACTCCTCACAGGACTCGATGCTGCTTCCAAAATAAACATCAGGACTCGATACACAGATTAGTTCAGCCATCGCTTGAGCTCCATACAACACTTGTTGCTTCGTTATCTTCTCGACGATTCGATACTTGTCTATGACTCCAACTGACGATCCATTTCATCTTAAGACTGCCGGCCTTTTATAGTTCGAGGGAGGCGGGCCCAAGAGTTTCTAGACCATCAGGCGTATCTCGGTTCCAATTGGCTGAACCGCTAAAATTCTCGAAGTTTCCAGTTACATCTATTTTGTCGCCAAAGTTCTCAAATCCGTCGCCAAGTTTGTCACCACGCTCTGAGATTACTGACGCGGCACCCTATCAGCGCCAACGGAGCTGATCGTAAAACGGTCTTTCCAGTGATTAAACTAACCGTGCTGAAAAAGAACATTACCGGTTTGTAACAGTATTTATAGCTTTGGTAATTGCCTATTTTTCCATTAAGCAATAATAAATATATTTGCAATATGTGATGATTCGATGTAATAAGGGACTACAATTATCTACATGTTGAATTTTGAACTTATAGATTAACTTTGTGAGGAAAACGCCCGACTAGGATTCATACGAAGGTTATCAATAGTGTCACGTAGGTTCTTTAGTGTAGAACTCAATGACACACACAAGAAGTAGAGCTAAACCAATTTATTAACTCAACTCAGATCTGAGAATACAGTGAAGGACAGATCCTCTGCTTTTATTCTAGCAGGGAAAGTTCCAGAATACTTCTCTGGAGACAGTAAGAAAAGTCCAGAACACTTGTCTGGTAAACTAAAGAAATGTCCAGAATCTTCTGGAACATGAAATAAAGGAAAACATAAAATCAAGGAATTAAATATTTACACAGACTGTGAATTGCATTGTCTTACGATCTCTTGATTAAGAGACCAGTGCTATGACCATTCGACCATGGAGAGTCGACTGCCTTTTTTCAATGGGGCAATAGGGTTAACCTAAAGGCAGGTTAACACGTTGATTAAAACGCATGAGGCAGTTCGTAGTTGGCAGCCTTGTCATAGATATCTACTACTACTATTTAACTTTGCTAGCCATTTTCGAGGTTCTACGTATTGTGCAGTTAAATTAGTTGAATTCATTTGATTTCTGGACCGGAGATTCGGAATTCAGTTTGGGCAGATAGTATGTTAAAAAGCAATATGAGATGAATTCGCATTTAAGTATGAGAATTTTATTAAACGTATATTTCAACATTTGTTCTAAGACATCCAGGAAAACGTTTGGAAAATGAAACCTAATAAGTTGATTCTTTAATATCAATAATATGTACATGACAAACATAGAGATAGCTTGAAGTTGGTTGCTCAATGGTTGGCATTTTCTATTCCAGACATAGCAAATATGTATATACAAACTGTTTAGATTCGTTAAATATTCTATTTTTAAGTCTCAAGGAAATGTCTATATGTCACAAGGAAAAGCTACCAGGCAATGTTAGATGCTACACTGAAGCGGTCTACGTTTGACCTAAATTAATAAAGTTTAAAGCCTCATTATTCTGTCAAATTTCATCGCAGTCTTTTTTTTGTGTTTAAAATGTTAATATGTTAAGAATATTTTACTTAATATGAATAATGGTATCGAGACATTATATAAAAGTGTAAGTTTTGTAATTTTTTCTGAACTCATTTTTTCATTCAAATAAAGGTGAAATAAATTTTTTGCCTTATTTAAAACTTTTTCTCATTAGGAACTACATGGATATTATCAATGAGAGTCTTGATTAGAATGGAATTTCTGCATAATAAAGAACATCTTAATTCTCATTAAATATTATAAATATCATATTATAATTAGAAATTAAATATTTTATTCCACTATACTAAATGAATTAAATAGAATTGAGTCAAGATTAAATTTGCCCACTCTACATAATTCTTAGATCTCATTTCAATATGAACTTAGCAGTTACAGGAAATAAACTTTTATAATAATTCGAACATCTGATCAAGACGTATTTTTTTCTTCAAAATTCTGCATCATTAAAGGTCATTATAGGCAACCATTTGATTTATGTTCATTTTTAAAACACTTATTGAGGCATGATTTAACCTTCGGGAAAAACAGATGTTAAAAGACTATGGACATTTATTTTAATCTATTTCCCGTATAAAAAATTCTTCTATTCATCAGCATGTAACAAAAACGTTATAAAATGGGGTAGAAAATTTCAGAGAAAAAGTCCAAATTTGGTAATGATATCTAGTTTAGGATGCCTCTTCATCTTGGTTAGGATGCCAACAATGCCAAATCGCCAATCAAGATGGTTGACCAACTATAATGTAAAAATTTACTATCAATCATCTGAATGTTTGATTGCAGTCTTGATATTATTGATATCTTTAGCGATATACAGAGATACCCTAATCTAGATATGAATCCGAAATTTCAGTTATTTAAGGATTATAACACATAGATGAGAATTAAGATTTATTTAAGCTCGGAATTGCTTTTGTCAGTTAAGTAGATCACTTGAAGAAACATTCAATATCAAAGAAGAAAACAGGCGACATTTTTGGCGAAGAAGATTAACTTTAATAGACAGAGGAAAAAATAAATGCCATTGGGCATAGAAAACAATAAAGAATATCTAAATATTTAAATATAGACGATATTAGATACTATTAAACATATTAGCTAATGAAGAAGCAGAAGGATATAAAAACAAAGAACTTTTGTTACCATTGCATGTGAAATATTTATAATAAATATAAATCTACGGAAGTGTCAAAATTACTAAAATAGATAGGCTTCCTTTTTCCCCAACTTTTCTTTCTTCCCTTTTTTATTTATTTATTTATTTTTCTTTGTACCTGCTATATTTGCAGTTTTCTTTTGTAAAAATTTATAATCTTTAAGAATTTCTTCTCTTTGCATGCTTTCCTGTTCTAATTATTTATGTACCATGTTTTTGTCTGCCAATACCTAATCTAAATAAATATATTTACCATCATTGATTGCTTCGGAATGAACTTTGCTTCCTTTTCTTCACTACAGCCGAATGAAGAAGAAAGAATTTCATTCTGCCATGGGGTATCATATTCTGGAACATAAATTCTTCAAACATTAAAAAAAGAACCAATAATGATGTACCATTCCCTGCGCATTTCCCGAAAAATAATAACGCAGTGACCACACATCGTATTGTGCATCCGGAAACATGTCACTAATATATTGTCTCTCGGCAACTCACTTGTTCAGTTTTAATTGATAGTCCCGATTAATTGTGTCACTACATGAATCTTAAAGCGAAAAGTGTGAATACTGACCTTGAGTTCATTCAATTTCGTCTCGCTTCGGATTTATTTCCTCGGAGGATTGGAATTGCAATTAAAAGCCTGCATCAAAGCCACCCGCAGGAAGAAATTGTAGTTGAGACTGTATGAGAGATTTACAAATAAGTACTTGACATAAAAGTAACGGACAATTAATAAAACCTCTGTAAAATTGTTAAAATTAATATTTTTATAGCAGAATAATGTGCTTTGAGAGATCTCAGAAAAGTTAGTAACATGAATCTTCCCAATTTGCTTACAATCGTTTAGTGTATGTTTAAACCTTTGTAAAAAGCATCCTGATTTGAAAAAAAAAGAATTAACAAGGTTTTCAATGAATTTCAAAAGCAGGTTTTAAATTCTTTTACAGATTTTCCCGAAACTATATTTCAATATTTTGTGAGTTTTTATATGGATTCATTTTACACATATTAGTTATAATTTTCATATACAGATTGAGAACGTGAGAAATTCAGGACTAAAATATGTTGATACTGTTGTATAAAGAATGTATGCAAAATACACTTTATATAGTTGTTAAACTCATCTTCAAGAAAAAAAAAATACTGATGATATTTTCGATTGAAATGCATGTCCAGGTATATCGAACTTTTTTGCAGCTAATGCTAGGGAGTCTATCAGAAAATTTTCATTTTGAAACATCCTTTGATTTCAAATCAAAAGTTCGGAATAGAATTGGCACTGTACAATTGTACAAATATGTCCCTCATGCAGAATACGCTACTGAAAATAACTTTTTATTTTAAATGAGTGCAGAAGAACAGAATTTGGACGTGGACTCTTCTTGGTCAAGATAAGAATGCAATCAGGAACTGAAATAAAATATGTTTTCTTGTACGAAGTTTAAATTGGGTCTTTTAAGAAGATGTTTTGATACTTTTATGGATATTTGTTTATTTCCCATGTTTCCCATGTTTATACCAATATCACCAATTATCATCATACTTAAAATTACAACGGTTTAGCCGATATGGTTTCATTCCCGAGTTTACTTAGCTATTATTAGCTATTTTTATACTATCACAACAAAACTGTCAACGCCAAGTTGCCAATTGCCAGTTCCGATTTGACGATTTATTGCAGTGGCCGTAAAAATAACAAATACTCTTTCATGAAAAGGTACAATACATGACTATTTATAGCTTTTTTACCAATGTTTGACTTACAATATTTCATTTTTATAAAAAGGATAAAGAAATTGATTGTTAAAATATTTAGATAAAACAGTTCTGTCAATCTTTCTCAAGAAACAAAAAGTTGTTTTATTTTTAAACATTTTGGTTACTAAAAGTTCAACTATTAATTTTATTTTTATCTGTTAATTTAATTTTGTAGATTCTTAACATTTAATAATGACACACAAGCATCATTAATTGCTCCCTAAAAGTAAAATGACGAATTTCATCAGAAGAACAAATATATATATATATATATATATATATATATATATATATATATATATATATATATATATATATATATATAAAAGCGTGAATGGTAAAAATATTACAAGGAATGTTCAAATGAAAAGATACGAAACGTCGTAACAATGTAACTGTTAACATTTTTGCCTATGCTGCTATGGAAGAACGGGAGTCATCTAGGGATGCGATTGGAGTCTTCAGCGCAGATCGGAGCATGCACGTGCGCCCGCATGCGCAAGAGAAAGCAGAGACTCTTATAAAAAGCGCCGTCCAATTGATGTGCAGTGTAACCATGGCAATGGAAGAAGAACCATTAACTTCGACATGTACTGTGAGACACTTCGAAGACTACGCAGGTCCATCAAGTACAAAAGACCTGGTCTACTCACGGATTGTGTGGTTCCGCTCCATTATAATGCATGTCCACACGTCTCCAGGGTCACACACGTGGAATTGGCCAAGTTCAAGTGTGAGCAGCTCGACCATCTGCCCTAGAGCCCTGACATGTCGCCTTGCGATTTTCATGTGTTTCGTTTCCTGAAAAAACATCTGAAAGGGAGGCGCTTCAACTCGGAAGGCGAACTTAAGGACGTTTGAAGTGTTGGGTCTCGTCACGGCCACAGGAATTCTGGAACAAGGCCCGTTAATCGATGGGACCGTTGTGCTCGGGCCTATGGTGTATGCTTTAAATAAAGTCTTCATTTATACCTTAGTGTAGTTTCATATCTTTTCATTTGAACACCCCTTTTATTGAGGAATATTGTGTATTAATATCTTGTGAATATGAAAATATCTTTGTAAATCCTGCTGCTTGGAAGAAATTTTTGAAATTTTAGTAATGTACCTAAATTTATATCGTTATTAAAATGTTTCAGAGTTGTATATCTTTATTGTTGTATATCAGAGTTGTCTTCTTTAACTATTATAAAAAATTCTTTTAAAATATGTCGAATAGTTTTCGAAAGCTCTTGATTTTAATTGCTTTCATATCAGCGGATCAAAGAAGTAAAAAATTACAATAATGCCGAGTTTACCCTCGGCCAGTTATAAGAATGCAAGTAGGCAGCGCATGCGTAGAAAGGTTGAAAAATGCTGTTCGATCGATGGCAAGTAATTGTCCCGACGGGATAACTACAAGCCGCTGTATTGTATTTTTTCTTATTGCGCATGCATTTGTAGAATTTGGTGGCTTTTTTTGGCGTAAAAAAATTGATCACTTATCCAAGATAATTCCAACAATTTTTGCTCTTGGTTCTTTCTGATGCGAGATTGTGAGTGTGTGTTTTTTCATTTTATTTGCCATCTCTTTTCTACAGTTTTTTAAATTTAGGTATGTTGACTTTTTATTTTTATTTTACCATTTTTCTTTGTGTAAATATCCATCATTTTAATACGATACAGAGTGAAAAAGAAAATTCTAGAGACGCCAAAACGGCAGTTTATAGCCAAATATTGAATGTTTGAATCTATCTTATGAAGTTGCGGCAAACATAAATCAGTATCTTTCTATGCATACGCTGCCTGCTTGCCGTTTTATAATGGTTGAGCGTAAACCCGGCATAATTTAAAAATTATTTTATGCTGAAGAATTAAAGAATTTTTCACTCTCGATGCAGCTGTGAAAAGTGTGGGAGCTATATAAAAATTTAGATATTTATTTCTGCAGTACATCAACTGGCTAAAATAATATAAAATGAAATTCTTTACTCTAGTTAAAACATTTTTCTAATAAGAATATGGTTTTCAGTACCAATATAAAAACTAGTTACTGGGCCACAATTAAATCTATTATCACACCTTCGATAATAAAAAGCTTTTTTTCTATCTTTGTGTACCACAAAAAACACAAAATAGTGAAATAATCCAAACAAGTTATCACTTATAGCATTAAATAAATAAAATTAAGTCTGAAGAAAATCATTTCATTGGATGTACTTCATTAAATGCGTTTCAGAATCAGCCCTCGAGTTGTTATTCAACGATAAAGTTTTTATTATCTCAAATCATACCATAAAATCTTTCTTTTAATAAATTTGTATCAAAAATCGATTCATATATAAACAGAAGCTATAAAATTTGCTTTTTTTTGCTACAGAGAAAAACCCATAATTTGTATGGAGAGGAAACACAGTTGTTTAAGATTAAAAATGTATGAAAATAGTATTCTATAAATGCACTAGTTAACATGCGTTATATTTTTTGAAGGCCTTGCATTGTAACTATTACAAATGCTAACAATCTAATTTGTAGGTTATTTCCAAATTTTGAACTATATTTGTCGAATAGATTACCATCTGTCAATATATATTTTATGATGCATGCAAATGCAATAACTCAAAAATTTTTAGTTGCGAGTTCGAACTCCGCTGGCCGAAGACTCTCCGTGTGTGTGGTAGCTGGCGCACATATAACTTCTGATAGTTCTCTGATTTAAGTCTAAATTATGATCTGTGAATGCATGAATGAAGTCCGCCCGTAAAAAGGGTTGTGACGTGTGTGTAGCTAAGTCGTACTCTTGGCCCTAGATGGCGCTATTAAAAAACAAGAGAAGTATTCTTGGCTTAAAATCACTGACTTTCAAAGTCAGTGGGCTTGTCAATGACAAGTGCCATTAGAAACAACAACAACAGCATAACTCAAAAATACGACTTAAATAAGCGAAATTTGGTATGCGATTTTGTGAAGCTTTGGTTTTATTTGTTAGGGAAACATTTCAATCCTCGGATATTGTGAATTAATCGCATATCAGTGATTAATAGTCGGTGATCGTAATTCAAAAAATTACTATTCTCATTTTAATCAAAGTAAATGTTTCCAAATTAATTAAATGTAATGGTTATTCATAGCTAAAAAAATAATATCAGTATATTATCTGTTTTATACCTATATTAATTTTTGCGAAACATTTCCAGGGTGAAATACGACACGGGCTGAAATAAAACCATAGCATTTTGTGTGGTAAACAAACAAGGTCATACAATTTATTTTTTAAAACATTTTTGTTTAGTTTTTACTTTATACTGATCAAAATGTTTAATCTAGAGCAGGTGTGATTATATTCCGATTATATTCAGATTATATTTCTTAATGAGTTTTACAATTTTATACTTACATATTTTTTTTTAACTTCCAGATAGACGCTTGTGAGAATTCAAGTAATGGAAACCAATTGGTATTGGGAATTAATAGATTAAGAAATCTTGATGGAAAGCTATAGTTGAAAATTTTATATCATAAAATGTTACAAGCAACTATTCAACTATTCTTTCCTGTAGTATTTACATAGTTTATTTTTTTATCAATAGTTTTATTAGTGCATCAATCAAAACTAAATGTAAACATTTGCATTGGAATATATATATATATATATATATATATATATATATTATATATTATATATATATATATTCATATGACGACACAATTACATGACTATTGTCGTTGTGAGTATAATCTTATATAAAACTACACTTTAATTTACTGTATAGTATCATTTCTTACATTTTTTTCTTCTCTCAAAATTCGGAAAAGGTAGGTTTCAAAATTAAATCGGTTTCACTTTTTTCCTCAAGTGGCGCAGAAGAATGAAATTATTCTATTTAAAAGTATATAATTTCATTTGTGATGAAATTATACAATGTTTAGAGATGAAAGAAAATTTTAAAAAAATCTAAAACACTTTGTAAGAAAAAAACGCATGCAAATTCCAAATGAAAATATATAAAGAAAATAAAAAGAAAAATGAATTTATTTTTCTATCTGAATGATTTCAGATTCAAGAATCCGAGAATATTATTTATTCAACAATATTTCATCGGCATTTCCGATTTCAAGATATAGAATCGATGATGTGATTGGAAAGCCGTGAAATATCTTTTGTTGTGACGATAGAATGGAATTTCTTTTCATCTATTTCTTTTGTCCTCAAACTTGATTTTGCCTGAATGCACTTTCAAAGAACAATCTTTTTTTCCTCTGTCTTTGATCTTTCTTTACTTTTATCGATTTCTCCATGTTTGCTGTTCTGATTCGAAAAGTCTCCATCGAATTTACATCCTACCTTTGTTCTTTGATTGAAAAATGTTTCTTTTTTAACTTTGATTTCTGTAGCCTCTGGTTACATGCAGAAATAGTAGAAAACAGTTGAATTGGGCAATTACAAATGGTTGCAGATGTTTTTCGCTCTTATTCAGATTTTATCATTTCTGACCGTTGTCAATATTTCCAGAGAATCAGCGGATCATCAAAGGCGGCTAGTATGTGTGAATACGAAATACTAAAATAATTATATGTGTGTTATACTATATGGAATACAAAATGGATGTATATTGTGTAAGAAATAAATAATAGATTGGATTTAATAACAGATTTTCATTGCTATTCTGGATATCAAAGGTAATTAGTTATAGAAACAATATTATAGAAGCTGATAAATAAGATTCGAAATAAGTCATTTGAAAATTAGAATTAAAAATATTAATTTTCTTTAATTTGTACTGACTCTCGACTAAATTTATGACATCAAATAAATTGCATTTAATAAAGTGAAACTCTTCTTGAATGTTTTTAATTCCATTTTATGGGAAATATAAAACAATTCAAAATAGAAAGATTTACGAAATACTTAAAGACCAAGAGAAAGTTGCAATTATTCTTTGAAAGAAAAGTACTTTTCACCAGTCTGATCCATTTCTTTCAATTTTTTCCTTGAATAATATTTTTTTTGCGATTTTTAAAGGAAGGATAAAACCAAAAACTGAAAAAAAAAGCTAGGTTTGATATTTACAAAACGGAAACCATATATCATCTTAAGCGAATGTCCAACTAGAAAAGTTCTCCTTTAGAAATATCACATGAATTATTCAATCAGCCGAATTTTGATTCTTTTAAAAGAAAATGAATTTTCTTGAGAAATGACTGTAATTTTTAGGTTGCATGATCCAAATAACTTTTTAAAATATATTATTTTTAGATTCATGTGAGAAAGGTGAAAATATTTCTTAAAAGGAACAAAAATAGAATGTAAAATCTTGTATTTCTTCAAGACATTAAATGCGCCAATTAATATTAGAAATATATCACATAATGTTGCACCGTGAGGAAATATTTCTGAATTAAAATCTATATAGAAAGAAAAACTGATTTTTTTCCCTTTGATTGCTCAAATGAAATATATATATATATATATATATATATATATATATATATATATATATATATATTTGCAAAGCAGTTATGCAGTTAGGTACTAACTGTAATTTAATCCATAATCCTATATACTTAATTTAAAGCTCAGATTCTAGTTAATTTTTTCACATTGGGTAAAGAAAATATCAAGATTAAAGTAACTGTAAAAAAATATTTTTTCCTTCGAAAGAAATTAAAAAAAAATGTTAACCTGCAAAATGGTAAAATATTCCGTGAAACTTTTTTTATAGATATAAATATTAAAAAAAGTAATTTTGAAATTCTTTGTTTAATCCCAGATTTTTTTAAAGAAAAAAAAGAGATAGTTTGATATCCAAATATGGTTTATTTTTAGTATTCACCGATTGAAAAATGCGTTGATTGAAAAAGTTTGAGAAGACATCTTTTGCTTTTAATCAAAACAAGAAAGAAAAATGCTTTTGGTAAAAACAAAGAAGTGAAATGTGTTATGGTCGATGCATTATTGTAAAATGTCTGTGTCGTTTACTATCCAGGACTGAATCCATCTTTCCTTCTGAAATCTGCTGAACAGTATAAACTTATATAACCATGCTGTAATTTAAAAATAAGCATTTCAAATAATTTGCTATATTTTTTGAAAAAGAAAATCGTATTTTTTAGTTGGTTTGAAATTTTATTTTAGAAAAGAGCTCTTTTATAATTGTATTAAGAACGAGTTGTTTTAGATTTTAATTATTTTCTAATGTTTAGTTTTTAAGATATACTTTATTCTTATAAATACTAGCTACGTTCGACGACTAACTGTTCGCCAATCACTTAAAGGCATAAAATAACTGGTGAAACCAATGAATAGTTTACCAGCTTCAACCACTGCGCGATTTCGATCAATCTTTATTTTATATGAAAAATAATTACATTTAGATAAATCATCAATGGCCACCTGCTCTCGATTGCCATCTGTTTTTAAGAAAAGTCTCAAAAACTTTACTGTATAATCTCTGAGTGAGAAAATCCTTAACTAAGTACCCCATTCAAAACCTTAATATTACAATTCCATTTTCAGAGCTTATGCGTTCCTTTACGGTAAAGTAAAAATGAAGGTGAATTTTATTAAATAAGAAGAAAATTTCACCGCAATCAGTTGTAAAAAGACATACAAATGACAAAAATATGACTTCGTGTAAAATTGTCAACAATGATTAAAACTAACATGATGTGCAATATGAGTTAAAAGATGAAACTGTAGGGCGTTGGATACGCGTCCCTAAGGTTGTGAGTTCGAACCCCGCCGACCGAAGACTCTCCGTGCATTGTTGGCTGATGCGCATATGAAACCGTCGTAGCCACAAAGTCCTCCAAGTCGAGAAAATATCATTGGGGTAATCAGCGGTGATCGTTCTCACATTCAAGTCTAAATTACCATTTGTGGATGAGTGAATGAAATGTATGAATGAAGTTCGGCCCCTGAAAAGGACTGTGACGCAAGTGCAGCCGTAACGGTATTTATACCCATGGCCATAAATACCGTTACTGAAACAAAGATGCTAATATCTCGGATTAAAATCTCTGAATTCCGCAGCTGACTTGTCTATGAAAAGTGCCAGAACCAACAACAACAGACGAAGCAATTATAGATTAATGCGATATTGAAGAAGGATAAAGGATGCGCTATGAATAAAATGTGTGGGGCAATGAAATATTGCATAGGAAAATTGATAAGAGTTTTTAATCAGAGTAATTGTTTTTTATCAATTAAGAATGCAATCATGTTTATGATACTTATTTTTTGAAGATGAATTTTCTAAGGGTTCTTTTATAACAAAGATTTTTTGCGAAGTTGAAGCTTTTCTAAAGTTTTATGAAGGAATCAAAGACAATATGTCGCAAAGTGGATGGAATCGTCGACTTCTGCACAGGAGCAAAAATCATCTAAGTGGAAACGATGAAAAAAAAGGGAAGAAAATAGACCGTGTGGTCCTATGACAACCAGTATTTCTTTACAAGCCCTGAAGAGAGGTTGGGATTTTACTGTTTTGAGGATTTTATAAATAGAATGGTCAGTATTTCCACTGTCCAAAAGATTTTGTCATTTCCTTAAATAAAATATCTAATATGCGGATTTCGTCAGCTTTTATTCCGTTTGGAAATTTTATTCGTCCATTTATATTTCATATCATGGCCACTAAATATGTCATTGCGATTTATGAACTATCCAACAAGATCAGTTTTCGGAATCTTCGTCAATAATTAATTTCGGCAAGCATTACTAACCTAACAGAATGTATTATCATTACTAAGAAATCATAATTTAAATTAATATTATCATGATGTTGTTATGGTTTGAGGTTCTTGAAATCTCAGAATGCGTATTCAACAAATTATTGAAGCCTCAAAATGCGTAGGCAACAAATTGGCGATTTATCGCTTTTGAAGCATCAATTTTTCTCTTTTAGGGTTATTAGAAAATATTAGAAAATAATGCACGAGGTTGTCACATTTGGCGATTTAACGCCAACTAAAGATACAACTTGATTTCCAATTTTTTTATTCTATTATTTTGTATTGCATCTTATTTCAATTTCGAATCTGACAACCCAGTTTGAATGTAGTAAGGTTGGATTTTGGGGTGTCCACAAATAGCCTGTTACACTGAATTACGTTACGCTTATGTTAAGAAAAATATTTATGTCAGATATTCATCTTCAAGATGTGCAGATCATTTGAAAAAAATGTTCTCACATGATAACTTTAAATTCGCTATAGTAGATTTCATTTTAGTTTTAGATAGTTAAATCTATTTCTTTTGTTTTGATAAGATATGTATCATGGAAACTGGTCGACATGATTATATTAATAGCATAAATATGATCATGTAGCCAAAATGAGATTGATTTAGCATTATCATTCAACTTTGATGAGCTACAACTGAAAACAACATATGTATAAAAATAATAAAAAAATTAAAAACAAAAGCATTATTTTAAATTATAATTATACAGAATTCTGATTAATTATTATTAACCGTTTGGTCTCATATGCATAATTATCTTTCATCTATAAGAATACCCCTTACATAAAAACATGGAGACTCTAGATATTTAGAGTAATTCAAAAACTTCTTATCTTTTATGTTAATTGCAATTTTGTATTGATTATAGATATAAATTTCAAAAAAATTTATTCCTCGGAGCATGAGTAAGATACATCTCATTGTACGTTTTAAAAAAAAGGAAATCTATTGCTAAATGCATGTATTACAGATTTTCTTCATTTATTATTAGAGAAACTGCTTTATAAATTCCCTTCAAATACATGGATGAAAGAACACGTTCGGTTTAAGCCATAAAATATAGATGTTTAACTTACTTTATAGCCAACTCATGATCCATTACAATATTATAACTAATAACTGAAGATAAAAATGAACCATTATCGTCTTTTTTTTTATAAATGGATTAATTCTCTTTTGTTTCTCCATCAATAGCAAATTCAATTAACTCGAATCTCAAATGATATATTTTCTAACTTCTGAACACAGTTTAGTGAAGTTTAACGCTTATGACTTTAAAGGAAATTTTAACTGTAGAAGCACATGTATTACGGATCGGAAGTTACTCTACCAGAAAATGCGCTTATCAGAGAGAAGGGCGGAATTTTCTCATTAGCTATCTCCCCCCCTCCCCCTTAAAACCAGTGATTGTCAAGGGGCGAAAGCGATATCAAAGGCCGAGATTTCGCTGCGTCGATAGATTTAATCTAATTAGCAAAGGCGATTAATGAATGGCGAAATAATTTACGACTCTTGAGGGACCAGCCTTACTCATCAATGTATTCATACCTGTGATGAAATTATAAATTCATTATGAAAGAACATGATCGAAATGATTGAATCTTTTTCGCTTTGTTGATTTTAGAGTTGAATTTTGTTGTGTTTTAATGATTCAAAACCTGCTTGGTAGTAAATGTTTTCAGTACTGCAAATGTATACCGTCTCTCTATGTTCAATTACATTTTAGATTATATCCGATACCCAATTAATAATGAGAATCAAAATAATCGCAGTTTTGAAATTTTAAATTTAATACCTAAATATAGGCATGTGATGTAAAATGATTTTATAGATAACGCAGAGAAGATGCACTCTTGGACATAGTAAAGTTATAATAATTTTTACTTTCCAGGGTAAGTAATATAGAGAAAGTATTGTAATCATAACCCTCCCCCCTCCCCGTATTTGACGATTTTCGAAATTTTAGACTTTCCAGAGTTTGAAATACACATTTTTGGAAAACGTCTATATGTGCAAATATAACTGAAAAACTCTTTGAGCTAGTCGGTTGCAACTAGGTATACGGTTTCTACATCAAATTTTCAGAATTTTTAAAATCAAATTTTGAGTAACATTTGTGCAGAGGAAATCCGTCTGCCCGTATTTTCGAGTATAAGTTAACACGATAATTGGAAAATGACCAAAGCTAGACAGATAAAATTCGGTTCACAGATTTGACATCTATAGAGCAGACACCTGTCAAATTTCTAGCCAAATCCTATTTGGGTTTGTTCGTCCGTCGGTCTATACTTTCAGTAACATGTAAACTCCTTATTTCAAAAATGCAAGTCCTTAAATATATTAAATTTGGTATGGAATTTTGTAACCACAAGTGCAGTTTTGTGTCAAATTTTTGTTAAATTCGGTTGAGAAAAACTTGTCTGAAACATATATTCGATTTTCGGATAATATTAACCCCGTGACAGGAATTAATCGCCAAATGACTCGCCAAGAATGACACGATAGATTCAGTAAAAATGCTAATTTCACGGCAAAAAATATTTCGTAACTACTGTATGCAAATACCATATAAGGCATTTTCTGGAATGAAAAATTTATTACAAAGTATGCGAGAAAGTTTTATAGAGACCATTCCCATTGGTTTTTATAAAAATTACACTTGCAAGTTAAACACATTTTTTTCAATGAAAACGAACTGAAAGTGCATTACGTGATGATATGATGATAAAGATTAAATACAGACGCTGTCGAAAACTATTATTAGGAACGAAATAGGCAATGAATTACAAACATTCAAAAATTAATTAATTTGCCGAGCAATTTTCCTATGTCATCTATGTCAGTACATGATGCTATGAAATGTTATGATGAACAAAGTAATATATTTTTAAGTCAATGTCACAATTTCATAAAACAGTAAAGAATTTGAAGTTATATGTATTGTATGAAAAAATAAATCTTGAATTTTTTATAATAATATAAAAGGTAATTTAAAAAGGTAAGAAGCGCGAGAAATCAGTTTGGTGGGATCTGGGTCTAAGCTGGAAGCACCCACCCAGATTATTTGCGAAATACCGTAAGTGGTTTGGAGGGGTCTTCGAAAGCATGTTCAAATCTATTTTTGCCAGGGAAGAAATCTCGCTAAAGGTGAGCTTCCCACAATGACTAACCCGTCGGGGGGCACCTCGAAATGAGGATGAGATGCTTCCGGCATCGTGGTTGGATCTCGCCACCCTGGAGGGTACACTAATAGGTGGGGGATCTGACACCTTCCGTCGATGACGGGACGTACTTCCTTCGGGGAGGGTTGTACCGTGGCCGGTGACGGCCCTTAGGACTCAACCACAGTTCTCGCCAATGTTGCTGTTGCGGCGATCCGGTCATCCAGTTTTATGGTTTAAATCCGTGTGCCTTCGTGGCGGGTCGGAGAGTTAGATGGTTGACTTCCCACAATGACTCATAACCCTTCTCAGCAGAGGAATTATGAAAGTATACAAACGATTTTTCCGAAAACTCCTACTATATATTGATTTAAATTCTTCAGAAAAAATTGAGTTCAATTTAAATAACAATTTATTAATCAACATTTACAATTATTTATCATGTGTAGCAGATTAACTTCATTGTTTTATATTTCACTGACCTATGAATTCAGTAACTGATGTAATTTTTCACTAATTTATTATTTTTTAGGAAACATAATTTGTTTGGAAATGGAATTTAATTCCTTTAACTTTATCTATGCGAAGAATAACTTGATAAATTCTTGATTAGTTATCTGCTTTAAGCCTTTCAGTAGAGAATTAAAATGAACCTAAATCCACCAGAGGCTTTGCAAGAATTTAAAGGAAATTTAACCAGCATGTTCATGAGATAGATAAAGGAGTAGGTGCTTGTAGACTGAAAAATAAGATAATTTATTTCGTTTGCCACCATTTCATTCCTTGAAACAGAAATCAAAAAGATTTTGCAACTTCAGTAGAATTTATCTCCTTAGTTAATGCAATTGATTTACAGTGCAGTTTTACATTGCCTATTCAGTTATCAGGAGACGCTGAAATGATGATGAGAATTCTGGATAGAAAATAAATGTACCCTGTATGCTATACAGATTGTTAAATCAGCGACATTATATGATAATTTTAATGATTGATGCATCCAACTATCAGTTTACTTTGTTCTCTCTATCACACCTATGGCAATTTTAAATGTTTTTCATACGGTGAGGCACTCATACATCACTTAGATATGCATAATAACCGACGATTTTGAGGAAATTCAATTATTTCGGAGCAATAAACTCAGAATGCTCATAACAATATCGTATTAATGACAACTGTAAGAATACAAAATAATAAATGAGCAGTATGATTTTGTGTATGAACACTGCGGAAATTGTATCGAATGTCATTTGCGGGATAGTTGCCTATAATGTTTTGTATAATCTGAGAAATAGGCTACACGTTAGATCTTGGAATCGTGGTGGCCATGGTATAAACTTTGCTTTCATTAGATTTGATGACGCTTTCTTATGTATTTCAATAAAAAAAGCTGAAATTTGAATATATAAAGTTTATTGATCCCTCAAGAAATACCTCTCAGATTTGTTTTATTTTCTACAATCGTAATTTTGTTAATAGATGTTATTTCAAGCAATTAGATAATTAAATTTTCTCTAAACTTAGATCCATGTTTGCGAGTGATGTTTTTCGTAAGGCGAACAATTTTACAGGGACGTTAAATATACTTATCTTAGAAATTTATACTGATACTGGTTTAAAATATCTTTCGATTTCAAAGATTAAAATCTCATTTTAAAACAACATATAGGATGTTGGCTTTTGAGTCAGCTTAAATAATGTCACCGAAACCAGCGCTTCATTTTCTGTTAGCCGTTGTCCTCCATAAGAAACTTCTATAAGAAATGGTCCTTCACGGAAGTCTGTAGAAAAAAAAAATCAATGTGTAAATCTTCAGTAATAATAATAATAAAAATTAAAACATAGACAGTTCCCTAAGAAGAAAAGTAAAGAATTTTAATTCACCTACTATATAATACAAGGGGTGTTCAAATGAAAAGGTACGAAACGACACTGTGGATATAAATGAAGACTTTATTCAAAGTATACACCATAGGCCTGAGCACAACGATCCCATTGATTTACGAGCCGATGGATTCCTTGTTCCCAGAATTCCCGTGGCCATGAGGAGATTCAGTGCTTCTCACCGTCCTCGAGTTCACCATCCGAGTTGAAGCACTTCCCTTTCAGATGTTTTTTCAGTGGACCAAACACATGAACATCACAGGGCGACATGTGCGGGCTGTATGGCGGAGAGTCAATCTGCTCCCACTTGAATTTGGCCAGTTCCGCGTGTGTGACCCTGGAAACGTGGGGACGTGCGTTATTTTGGAGCAGAGCCACAACCTCCATGAGTAGCTCCGGTCTTTTGTTCTTGATGGATCTGCTTAGTCTTCGGAGTGCCTCACAGTACACATCGGAGTTAATGGTAACACCTTATGTAATCAAAAATCGCGCTGCTCCTCAATCGTCGAATTTTGCAATGTGAACGCCATCCTGTCTTCATATGCATTGCCACGTTATTTGGACAGCGCATGCTCCGATCTACGCCGGAGACTCCAACCGCATCCCTAGATGTCTCGCTACGTTCTCCCATAGCGCATAAGCAAATGTGATAACGGTTACATTGTTATGACGTTTCGCACCTTTTCATTTGAACACTCCTTTTGCATATGAAAATAACTCACTATTTACAAAAATACTATAATTGTGTCATGACGGTTTGAACAGGAATATTTGTGCGCAATAATTCTGCCCGTATTTATTTGAGTAAGATGTAATAATCCTTTACAAACTATGCACTTCCCCATGTTCTTAAATTTTTATTGATTAAAATTTGCGTTTTGTTGTGTTAAACATTGAATTAATTATTGTTAAAAATTGAATTATAATTATGTCCATTTAAAAAACAACAAAAAATTACCATATAAATACCAATACCATATCATTATCAGATAAAATAAAACTGGAAATAAAAAAATAAAAAATAAATTCTATTTTATAGATTCATTGTTCCCTTTATAATATTTTTAATAACAGGGTGAAGTTTTATGAAATTCATGAATGAAGGAATAACTGAAAATTAAAGTTCTTTGAACTAATTAATTTAAATTAATATTCAAAATTCTATGCTAGCTTTCAGCGATCCTTGTCAATATATTATCGATTTGCAAAGACAAATTTGCTTTCAAATTCTTCCTGTTAACTTTTGCTGTCACGGAACGAAGCAATAATTTAATTCCATCCGACTTTCTGGAATTTAATTACAGATTCCACGTTGATGTAATTCGAGGAATGCTCCTAGAATTTCTTAGTGTCCGCAAAGAAGATATTAGGAGGTGAATGATTTGATAGATAGAGAAAGAATGTTCATAGAACAGGAGTCTTCGTTCGAGACGAAGAATTCGAGTCTCTTTTCTGCATTATACGCTTTTTAGCAATATATTCAGACAGCCTTAATTTTCAATGTCATTTTTATAGTATTATATGTCCTTCAACCATTGTTTACTGCATCCATGTTTCAATTTGATTTTATTAAATTTACCTTCACAGAAATATGCATTAAACAATTTATTTGTTTCTGAGAGTCTACTCCAGCGAAATGTGATGCTATGTTAGATATATTTTGCAAACAGAAAAATACAGGAGAGTTAGATTCTTTCTTTCTGGTATAAGAGATTTTCAAATATATATATATCTCGGATACATTTTTAAGTTTCAGATTTTTCTGATCACAAAGTTATTTAAGGATTATGTCAATAAATTAAATAACTTCAAACCATTTAACGAGTCAATAATTTGAAATAAGCTATTTCGAAAACTGAACATTAAAGAGTTATGCTGTTACATACGGATCTTGGCCATAAATTGGAGAGAAAAATGACGAATTCCCTAAATTATTGGTGATATTTCTAATAGAATTCGAGCTCTACCTTTTGTTCTAGAACTTTCGATGCTCTGTTACCACAGCTATAAAAGATGAGGCGCACAGCCGAGTAGAGTAGTCGAGTCAAGAAAAGGAATAGTTGACATGTAGAGTAGTCGAGTCAAGAAAAGGAACAGTTGACATGTAGAGTAGTCGAGTCAAGAAAAGGAATAGTTGACATGTAGAGTAGTCGAGTCAAGAAAAGGAATAGTTGACATGTAGAGTAGTCGAGTCAAGAAAAGGAATAGTTGACATGTAGAGTAGTCGAGTCAAGAAAAGGAATAGGTGACATGTAGAGTAGTCGAGTCAAGAAAAGGAATAGTTGCCATGTAGAGTAGTCGAGTCAAGAAAAGGAATAGTTGACATGTAGAGTAGTCGAGTCAAGAAAAGGAATAGTTGACATGTAGAGTAGTCGAGTCAAGAAAAGGAATAGTTGACATGTACAGTAGTCGAGTCAAGAAAAGGAATAGTTGAATGCAGTCTTCCATTTGAGTATTGATACCCAGCAAGTTCTTCCTAAGAACTCTCTGCTGTTGCGATTATTTAATAGCGATTTGCAACTTAAATGTTGCTATTTGCTGTAAGTGCTCTTTTTGTGCATGCTTCCACTATGTTTCTTTTGCCATGTATTCGTGTAGAATAAAGCGCCATTAATCCCCGCTGAATCTGCTAGACTTTTTCATTCTACGTCTACCGCATGGAATTTCCCGTAATAATATTGTTTTAAACAAAATTCATTAAACGGTACTTTATATTTATATTCGCCTGTGTGAGCTCTATAGTTTAAACTAAGTAATATGAACTAGAAGAATGAAATTTGTCTTATGTCTTTCACTATAATTATAGATATGAATCAAATGCTACATCAATCCGTTAGTAAATTAACAATCTATCGAACTATCTGTATAAGAGTAATAACTCAAAATGTAACAAGCTAAGTGAAGGAATTTTAATATATAATTTTTATACCCCAACATATAACCCACTTTTGATCGTATATATTCAAAAATGGAAATGAGAACGCTGCTGCTGCCATTTTTATTTATCATTGCAGAAATGAATACAAAGCAAAATACCATCTCTTTTGACAATCAATTCTAGATTATTAGAAAAATTCATTTATTGTTTAAAAATCATCATCATTTTGAAAATCAATTCTAGATGAATGATTTTTAGATTAGTGAATATTTAAAAACAACGGGCGGAGAGATGTAATAAGGAAACTCCATTTTATAACCTTAATTAACCAAACTTTTGCAATTAGATATTACAGCAATATTGTATTCAGAAAATTTCAATAATTTATTTCATTGCAACAGCTGAAGAGGAAGCAGAAAACATCACTTTGAAACAAAGGAAATTTTCTTTTATTTTTATATTTCTATTTTTTGAATGATAAAACCGTTTAATGATAAAACAATGATCTAGAATGAATTTTATAGTAGTTATCTCTAATGAATTCGAATAAAAGCAGAACGTGACATTATTTCCTAAGATACCAACAAAAACCAGGACAGGTGTGTGTGTTATATCCGTGGTTGTTAGATGATATTAAAATATGTATCAGTTAAAAATTTTAAGAGGAAATAAATGAAATTTTATTCATATAAAAATAACAATGTTGTAGATACTAAATAATTAACAGATTTTTTCCCTGCAAAAAAGCATTTACTTATTAAACAGAGACAAATTTAGTAAACTTTTATCGCTTCATGTTTTTAACATTATCAGAAAATCTTTTTCTTACAACATTTTTACTCCATTATACGTTATTTAAAGTTTTAACTTTTATGCACATTTTGGTATTTTTATAATTTATTTTATCATATATTATATCTATTCTTAATACAATTTTTTATACATCATTACAGATGAAAGCTTTTTGTCCATAAAAATAATAATTAATAAATTAATTAATTAACTGAGTATCACAGGATCAAATTTTGAATAAATCCGAAATTTAATCTGATGAAGATAAATTTGACATTATGTTATTCTTGAGATCCATTTTAATTCATATTAATAATAAATGTTAAGATGTATCGAAAATTCGCCAAAAAAATATCTCTATCAAAAAATACCTTGCCTTTTCCATCTGAGAAATTTCTTGGTGCAGGCGAAAATGCTGTAAGACATATTACATCGATAGGGGCAAATAACTCTTGGCTGCAAATATTACCTTGCCGTCAGATACTGTTCCAGGAAAAAGAATTTAGAATTTAAAATCTTTCTCAGCGAAAGGCTAAGGTTGAGAAGGGAAAAAAGGACATTTGGATTGCAAATAAATAAAAGTTTTCGATTTTGGGTGGATTTAATTTCCGAGCTTCCATTTTCTCTGTGAAATTGCGGCGTGCCTCATGGAAAAGTACTCAATTTCCTTGGTCTTTCTCTTATTACGAGAGAGTGCTGATGATTTTCAATTTCCGGTACGCTCTTTCCGAGTTGACGGGATTCAGACATCTCGATTCAATTTCAGCTCCATCAGCAAACAGCTTAGTTCCTCACTCTCGACTTTTGGTAGATTATTTTCAGACGAAGATGAGATATTATGGGAGGAATCTGGAACTTCGAAAAAGGACAAAATATTTAAGCCTTTAGTGTGTACTATTCGTCCTTTTTACTGATCTTCGCATATCATATCAATTATTTGCAGCAGAGTATCTAAAACTATGACCTATGGATAGGTTGATATATCGAGAAATCTATGGTGGATATACAGTAGGATGTTGAGATCACGAAAAGTTCACGAATCAGAAGATCTGACAAATTCAACTATATTTGAAGGAGTATGTGATAGTATAAATTATATAAAGTAATAATAATATAAATTAAAAAAAATGTAATCTGCTATCTCAAGTTTTATGTTATCATATGAGAACATTATTGTTTGAAACAATCACGTGTCTATCAGATTACGCATGCGTCGATATCTAGAAAACGATGAGATTTTTTTTCGTCTCAAAATCGTTCGAGCTCCAAACCTCTATGGCGATTAGTCTCCAAATGTGACTACCTTCTTTACCATTTTCTAATAACCCCAGAAGCAAAAAATTTGGAAATCAAATTGTAACTTTAGTTGGCGATAAATCGCCAAATGTAACAATCTTCTGCATTATTTTCTAATATTTTCTAATAACCCTAAAAGCAAAAAACTGATGCTTCAAAAGCAATAAATCGCCAATTTGTTGCCTACGCCTTTTGAGGCTTCAAAAACCTCAACCAAAACAACATATTCTCACATGATAATAAATAATAATTGTATAATTGATACCGTGCTTAGCAGTGATACTATAATGTAATATTTCATGTATAGTAGCCTGTCAAATCAAAAATTAATTTTACAGGCTTATAGCAAGTAATGAAAGAGAGAAAGTAATAAATACTTTTTAACAGACAGTTTTATCTGGGAACTAGTAAAAATGTTGATTCTTCTCATTTGCAAAGTTTCTCCTACACCGAGGGAGAAAAAGAGAGGATTCAACTACTTAACATTCAATTTCCGTTTCCATGACATATTGAGGGGATCAATTTCCTTAACTTCCTTTTCTCGATAACAGATCACATTGTTAAAAAAACTAGGCTTAAACTTGTATCGTACCATAATGTTTCTTATTATGAACTTTCTTGAAATATGCATGACGGAAAGAATTTATGAAAATATATGTAGCTTAGAACCAGCCTGGAATTTTTCACGTGGTTTATCTTACTATCTCCTGATTTATGTTCAGTTTTATTTTATGATCTTGGTGTTTTGAAGAAGCATACCGAGTTCGTGAAAATGTTGAGATCATAATGGTAGTAAATAGAACGCAAACCAACTTATTTAGGAATCTATGATATTTAATGGATTGTATGAAAGAATTTCAATCTTAAAAATAACAAAAAAAGTTTACCACTGGAGGAACAAATTTAAGATTCTCTAGAATCTTAAATTTTCAACTTTAATTCTATTGCATTCCTGAATGGAACATATGAAATCTCCTCCAGGTCTTGGGTACAGTACATGCACAATATGAATAATTCCTTTGCTGTGTATGACAGTGGCTCCTTTTCAATTTTAATTCTTATAATTTACATTAATAAAAATATAATTGTTTTCGAATTACACACGACACACAAACACACAAGAGAAACTTTTGGGGAATTAATTATTTTCCCCACAAAAGGCTATTTAGTTTTCGTTTTTCAGCAACTGATTGTGCATATATGTGATTGTTTAATTATCTTACTATTTTAACTATGATACATTAAATATAAATATTCCAAAATCATATGTAGTAATCGAAACCGCACAAATAGTCATGTTTCTTGCAACCCTTCCACAAACTATAGATTCTTTATTCGAATACTATTTCTCCTCTTCTCCTACTGCTCATTGCTCGCAGTTGTGAGTTTATCTGCCTCTCTTTCTTTTATTTCCTGAATAATGGTAATGTAGTCAGTCGTTACATTGTACGCGGAATTGGGAAAGGGAAGTCATACTCTTTGATGGTGAGGAACTTTCTTTTAATTTATTTTTATTCTATGTTTCTTTTATTTGTAGGAATGGTGGACAAAATGAAAATGTTTATTTTTCTTGGCAAGGGCCATAATTGTCAAAACATTATAAAAAATAATGAAGATTTGAATTTTTATCCAGCTTGATTACACACATAAAGAGCTAATCGACTATTGCCAAAGTATTATGAGAAAGGAAGAGCAACGAATTTTACTAATCCTCAAGTAACTATAAATGCGTTCTTGCCATCTATACAGCGTTTTCATAAATAGAACATTCACCATCATGGACTGGATATAATTTATCTTGGATAAGTAATGGACGTGATATAATTTATCTTGGATAAGTAATGGACTTGATATAATTTATCTTGGATAAGTAATGGACTTGATATAATTTATCTTGGTTTAGTAATGGACTTGATATAATTTATCTTGGTTAAGTAATGGACTTGATATAATTCATCTTGGATAAGTAATGGACTAGATATAATTTATCTTAGATAAATAATGGACGATATAATTTATCTTGGTTAAGTAATGGACTTGATATAATTTATTTTGGATAAATAATGGACTAGATATAATTTATCTTGGATAAGTAATGGACTAGATATAATTTATCTTAGATAAATAATGGACGATATAATTTATCTTAGATAAATAATGGACGATATAATTTATCTTGGTTAAGTAATGGACTTGATATAATTCATCTTGGATAAGTAATGGACTAGATATAATTTATCTTAGATAAATAATGGACGATATAATTTATCTTGGTTAAGTAATGGACTTGATATAATTTATTTTGGATAAATAATGGACTAGATATAATTTATCTTGGATAAGTAATGGACTAGATATAATTTATCTTAGATAAATAATGGACGATATAATTTATCTTAGATAAATAATGGACGATATAATTTATCTTGGTTAAGTAATGGACTTGATATAATTCATCTTGGATAAGTAATGGACTAGATATAATTTATCTTAGATAAATAATGGACGATATAATTTATCTTGGATAAATAATGGACTTAATATAATTGATCTTGGATAAGTAATGGACTTGATATAATTTATTTTGGATAAATAATGAACTTCAGAAATATTAAAAAGCATTCAATACAGTTCACAGATTTTTAAAATTTATAGACATATGTCATAGAATTTAGTTGATTTCGCAGAATATTGAAATCCTGAGTACTTATTTATATTTTGTAAAATCTGCGAATATTAAATTTTCAATTCGTCTGAAGGATTGCTAATGCACGAAGCGGTCACTCTATTTTGGTGCTATAAGAAGGCATTTTTGAGACGCATTTCGTAGATTTGAATCTCAGTCAAACGTCGTGCGAAGCATCTAAACACTAAATGGGTAAGTTGGATTTATAGCAATGAATCCATGTATAAAGTTTCATTAGAAATGATTTTGATATTTCAAAAAACGTACCACTCTTTAAAAATGGCTGAAACATGATGAATGATCAAATATAAATATAATTAATTCATGACCAATTAGTAAACTTGTGTTGCCTTTATTAAGAACTTTCTCTGTCTCCAGTTGTCCAAACGTACTTCATTGTCATTAAGGAAAGTAAATACAAAAACAGAAAATATTTTTTAAGCTTTTCATTAAAAGATATTGGTAGGAATTATACAAAAATATAGTTTAAAATTTATAAAAAAAATGCACTATTTTCTGGAAAAAAGCACCATGAGCAATGAAAAGCAAATAAAAAGCAATGAATCCATGTAAAATGTTTCATTAGAAATGATTTTGATATTTTAAAAAACGTACCACTCTTTAAAAATGGCTGAAACATTATGAATGATCAAATATAAATATAATTAATTCATGACCAATTAGAAAACTGGTGTTGCCCTTATTAAGAACTTTCTCTGTCACCAGTTGTCCAAACGTACTTCATTGTCATTAAGGAAAGTAAATAAAATAACTGAAAATATTTTTTTAAACTTTTCATTAAAAGATATTAGTATGAACTACCCAAAAATATACTTTAAAATCAATAAAAAAAGCACTATTTACTGAAAAAAAGAATTAATAAAAAAGCACCCTTTTCTGGAATAAAAAGAAATTATGAAGTTAAAAAAAAATCAAAAAATAAAGCTTGCATTTAATTATTAATTAGACAAAAAAAAACAACCCTACTACGTTGTGACAGTTGGATAACTTTTATACAGCAATGACATGTTTATTTTGTCCAAAGTAGTTAATGCTGTTCAGAGTCACGATCTTTCAACTGGCAACGAAGATGAAATTAATAACATTACTATTAAGATTTTCTTTGTGACATAACAATTCTTAATCCAGTCAATGGAAGAAAAATGACTGCCAAACCATTTTTCTGAAAAATCCATCTGCCGCATTTCTGACTCATCGATCATTGGAATGGAAGGCGATTAGTTTATATAGGGTTCACATTAAGTCCCTCGAGATAGAATACTTAATCATGGGGAAATAAAGGGTAGCAAATAGATTGAAAAATGATGATTCTTTCCAGAATTAATGTTTATGATGTACAATGATACAAATGTTTTAGAAGAAGAAGAAGTTCTATGACGTAATTAATGTTCTTCTTTCAAATATTACCATTCTTTTTGTTAATTAATGTCAGTTATAAATTGAGATTTCCCGTAAAGATGTAAACATTTTCATTGCGCTGTCAATAGTATGTGAAAAATGTTCTGGAAACGTTTTAGAAAAAGCGTTAAAATAACAATCTGCAAATCCAATTATTATTTAAATTGGAAATTCTCGTCAATTCTTTTCAAAATTTTACAGACAAGTAAGTACCAGTCTGCAAACGTAACTACGATAACGGTTTTTATTATTAATAAAATAAACACAATTGATATAAAATATGAATATCAATGAATTTATGAAACTACAAATAAAATATTACTATTTCTTTATTGTTTCAGCTTTTCATTTCCTAACATATATATAACTATAACTTGTATATAAACCATAACTTGTTTATGAAAAATGTCAAATTAAAATAAATATGCATATAAATATCGATTAAGGAATTTAATTTAATTGTGTTTGATAATTAAAAGTTTTTTATCACTAATAAAAATTTTAGTTTTGATATTAATAGGAAGTACGAAGAGATAATATTTATTCTTTTGCAGTTCTTACTGAATTAATTCATGCTAATTAAAAACATCTTTTTAAGAACTATATTATTTTAATTAAAATTAATTTATTATTTGAATTAAAAACGTCTGCAAATGAACGTTTGGAATCTTTTGCATTATTAATATAAAAACTTTCTTTATAATCTGGTAACTCTATAAAGATATTTTTTCTATTCTGCAATGGAATTTTTTTCACTTTTTAAAACTGACTTCTTGAAAGAATGCTTTCCTTGATAATTCGTCATTTTTATGGAAATAACTAATGCGTCTCATCTCGAGATAATCGATTAATTGATTACAACTCATAATTTTAACAAAAGTATTAGTTAACTGCAATTCTTCACATGGTTGTTTATTTGATCCGCCAACGTTGTCAGCCACTTGACACTATTGAGATAGTTGGCGAAGTACGGGGCACGCTAAATTAGGATTTTGCCTTATAGTTATTACTTTTATTTGTAATCAGACACACTTTTGGTGAATAGATTTTATTCAAAATTTAAAAGAAATTTACATATTTCTTTAAAAGACAGAATAAGCACTTGATAGAAAAATATTTTTTTGGTCTCAAAAATGTGTGAAGCATGGGGATATTTTAATTTCTCGAGTTCACAGTTTTTAACGATTACAATATTTCTCTAAGTACAAGAGAAAGTAAAATCTATTTAGACTGTTGTCATTTCTGTTCCTCATTGTATATGATGAGTGGATGCGGAATAATTTCTTTTTATACTACAATGAGGAAGCAAACAATCATTTAGAAAATTTCTTTTTCAGTGAACATGTTCAATATTTGGTGTAGATCTATGTCGAGGTGCAAAGATAAAATGTTAAAATCCACTCGTTTATCTTCTGGAATTTTTGAGCAATTATGTTCGCATGCGCTCTAATAAATAGACAGTACGGCTTTTTGTTCTTTAAAGGGTTGATATAGAATCCAGGATATATCTACAATTTTAGTAATTGTTGTTTCTTATGGCACTTGTCATATACAAGCCCGCTAAGTCAGCGATTTTAAGCCGCGGGAGCATCTCTTCTTTTCAGTAGTGCCATCTACGGCCAAGGGAGCGTCCTAACTACCCATGCACCACATTCGGTTGCACAACCCCGTTTTACGGAGCGTGGGGAGTTTAGTCACACACTTCACATATAAAATGCAGGTGAAGAACAGCCATATCCGAAATCGAACCAAGCTCGGACTCGAACCCAGGACACCCAGATCTAGGGCAAAACGCACTACCCCTATGCCGGGATCTCCGACCAATTTTACGAATTTCTTTTCATGAATATTATTTGTTTGATAATGATTTTTACTTTTGCTATTAGGTTACATGCGAAGTTTTATTCGACTCCTTAAATTTTTGAGTTATTATAGACATATGTGATAGAAAAATATTTTTCGCATTCAAAATTATCGAAACGTAGAAAACAATTAGTTATCTATTATACTATTTCTTGATTTCTAATAAAAGTAAAACAACCAAATTCAATTCATCAATTCATCATTGTCTTATATGTTTTGTTTGAAAAGTAAGTTTGAAAGTATGTGAACATAGAAATACAATTAGCTTATGATGAATTAAAAAAAAAGAGAATCTTTATTAATATATAATATTTTTCATACGCTAAAATGTCTGATTTAAGCAATTATAAACACCGTTGCAGTATAGTTGATGGGGACAGATTAGAAATGACAGTGAAACACGAATCCTTCTAAGTATACTATTACGAATCACAGAAATACTGTTTATTATTCCGAAAAGAGACTTGAATTCTTTGTCTTGAACGAGAATTGTCCCATGAAAACTTCTTCCTTATAAATCAAGACATACACCCCCTAATGCGATCTCAACAGACACTAGGAGATCTTGGAAGCATTCCTCGGATTACACAGACTCAGCAGCTGTAATTAAATTCCAGGAAGTGGGGCTGAATGAAATTGTCTCCTCGCTCCTTGGCAGGGGAATTTAACCGGAAGAATCTGAAAATATTCAGTTGCTGAATTCAAATGGAAGAATTTGAGGTAAGGATGATCGCAAATTGGTTGTGATAAAAAACTCGGTGGATTTAGCAGTTGGTGTTTTTTTTAAAATTCCGAACTCAACTAAATATAGCCATTTTATTTCTAGCTTGAATTGGAACTAGCGGGAGTTGACTTTCCAAAACTTTCTAGCATACACTCTAAGGTAATATCTGCATGCAAGGCGTTATCTCAAACAACTGCTTATATGGTACTAATGAACAATAGTTACGAAATATTACCATTTTGCGTGAATTTAACACATGTACTGAATCTATACCGTGGTATTTGGCGATTAATCTCTGACATGATATTAAAAATATCCGTTAATCGAATTTGTGTTTTAAAGTTATTTTTTCAAACCGATTGAAACAAAAGTTTAACACAGAACTTCAATTGTAGTCACAAAATCCCATACCAAATTTAATATATTTAAGTCCCTGCGTTTTTGAGTCATCACATTTACATGATTGCGAAAGATAGAACGACAGACGTTCAATTTTTTATTCGATTTGCTCAAATGTTGATATATGTCTACAATACAAATGTTGAATTCGTATACCAAATTTTATTCACCTAGTTTTCTGCGTTTTGTAGTTACCGTGTTAAATTATTTTCAAACATCCAAACAGAGAGATTTCCTCGGAACGGATTTTTCTCAAAATTTGATAGAAATTTAGTGTACAGACCGTATACCAAATTTCATTTGTCTAGTTCAATGTGTTTTTGAGCTATCTTTGTCATAGACATTTTCCAAAAATGAGTTTTTCGAACTCAGAGAGGCCTAAAACGTGGTGATTCGAAAAAGTCTCGATTTCAAATTTTTTGATGCTTACAATTCTTTCTCTATACTTCCTCTTCCGTATAAGAGAAAGTAAATATGTAAGGTTTGTTAAAAGCATTTATTGTTTTATAAAATCATTTTCATGGAAAAGTAATTCTAAATCCTGGCTTATATATCTTGATTTTGTTGTTCTTACTAATTTAATATGTTTCATGGTATTTAGACTATAAAAATGTCAATTAATTGTCTGCTTAAGTGTTCTTAATTTCTGCAAAAACTATTCGTTGTGCATAATCGGATTGCATTTCATGAAATATGAGCCGTGTATATCTCAATATTTGTGGAGTAAAGCATCACCTTTCCTAGTTAGCGTGTTCGGGCATCTTTTATCATCAACCCACTAGAAAATTACCGCGATCGTGTTTTTTCTATGAACATTTGTTCAAAATTCGTAAAGGACAAATACTTACGGAAAACAACTATGGTTTAGAATAGCCTTCTCCTCAATTATTTTCAATATTTTATCATAACACAAAATAAGTATATACGTTTCTTACCTCCTTAAAATCGTTTCAAGACGGTACGTGAATATAATAGATCAACAAATTGCTTTTACATTTACAATTCAAGTAATTCTTCATCTTAAAATAATTTTTTGATTACTTTATTACTTTTCTTGCAGACACACACACACACACACACACACACACACACACACACACACACACACACACACACACACACACACACACACACACACACACACACACACACACACATATGCATCTCATGAGCTGTTATTGAAATTGTCAGAAGTAGTCAACTATGTGAGCTATTTGATTCTCAATTTATTAAAAAAAATAGATCAAGAACTGTTATTCTAAATTTGTGGATGTCATTAGTTGTGAGGGATGTTGTTACAGCAGTTAAGGTTGGAAAAATTCCGTTTTCACCGGATAATCAATTAACTAAATATGTTTTAGACTTTCTTCCTTTCACCTCACTATTGACACACACACAAAACGAAATAGCCAAATGTGAACGTAAATGTAAGACAAAACCGCGAGCTGATAACTCTTTTGTACTATTTTGTACGAAATAGTAAAATACTCGCAAGAACCTCAAGATGAACCTCTAGGTCAGATGTATTGTAACCATTTGACAACTGGGGGACTTGATAACTCAGTACTAGTTACAGGAATTATGCGTTCCAAAATAAGCAACTAAAAGACCGGATTCTGCCTTTAATGTAAACGTTCGCTGATAATGTTAATGTATTGCAACAAGATCTTGCTCCGTACCATAATGTTAAGCTGGTAAAAATATTTCTGAAGAAAATAAGTTAACAGTTTTACTCTTCCAGATGTATATCCTTTATAAAATTAGTGAAGAACGAAGAAGAGGCATGTGAGATGAATTGAATTTTCAAGATAAAAAATCTTTGATTAGGTCATAAAAGTTTAGTGTTTCGACATTTATGTTTAAAATTAGTAGTAGTTATTATTATAGTTAAAGTTATTATTATAGTTATAGTTAAAGAAGAACATATTTTTCTCTAAAGTTAATGCCATACATATAAATGAACTTATGATATTTAAAACATACATCTGCAGGCGTTCTGGCATAAGGGTAGCGAGTCTTCCCCGGGATCTGAAAGTCACTGGTTTGAGTCCCGGTTCAGGCATGGTTGATCTACGTCTGTGTTCTGTCTGTGAGATGTGTGAATGTGCAAATATGTAAAAAGGGGTTGTGCAAGCGAATGTGACACATGAAGGAGCTAAGTCGTACTCTTGGCCCTAGTTGGCGCTATTGAAAAAACAAGAGATGTTTTCAAAGTTTTTATGTCTTTCTCAATTAATTTGCACAGTATTGTGGTTATGATAATAAAAATACACACAATGCTGTGCAAATTAATTGAGAAGACATAAAAACTTTCACATATATGTTTTGTTATTACTTATGGAACTATGCAAACCCGCTGACATATCGCTCAAGCGATTTAAGCCAAGTGAGCATCTCTTGTTTTTTATAATAATAAAAATTTAAACTCTTCAAATTCAAAAACATTGCTGCAGAGATAAGCAAACGATACATTTTTTTGTCAATTTTCCTGCTTCAAACGTTGATTAGGACCTTCCATAATTTTCTGCCCAAATGAATTTCTATTAGCATCTCCATATTTGCTGATAATTCACTGATATTGGAAAACTGCACCATTTCGCAATTAATTAGATAATTTTTCTTAGAAGATAAAATCTACTGAAATCTTGAATATCGATATTTTTGGTGATGGGAGGCTAGCTAATGATCTAGTTTCTCCCCATCTCTGAAGCGATAAACACCTCCTCCGTTATCTTTCTAATGTGTACTTTCAAACAGATTGCATTTCCTTTTGAACACTTCGGTAGATTTATCTTCATTGATTAACAAAGACTTAAATTAGAAAACTATTTAAGAATGTTTCGAGTTGTATTTCTATCCATAAATAGAGTAACAGAAAAAGTTAAACGCTGTTTTGAAAGAAATTATATTTTCTGAAATTTAATAAAAGAAGTTAGTTCCTTGAATAGAAATTTCATAATCCATAAATTCCTGTATTTATAGTTCTCTGGAAAATAATGCATTGAGATTAATCTGGTAAACTTGATTGATCGTTTTAACTGTTGATTAGGAGCTTTTTATCAATAAAGAAATCAAACATTTTTGGAGAATAATTCATATAATCAAATACTCGCTTTTGTAATTGGAATTTCGACATGAAATTTAATGATAGTAACGAAGATATGCATTTCGTTATAATAATTAGAAAGCAAGAAATTATCGGCAATTTTTCCTTGTGTCAAGAATTTTGACTGTTTAAGCTATTTATGTGAAATGAAACATAAAAGTCATAATTTTATGTACTTTAGTTTCAAAATGAGTGTTATCAGAAAAGTTTCATAAAGCAAATAATTTAGAATCTTTTTCTTCTTTTTTCTCTAAAATGGGCATAATTTTCTAGAATATTATAATAATCTAATAAGATAAGAAAGTATCAGTTTGGTATCTTTCTTATTTTGATATATTAATATCAAATAATGATTTAATTAATAATTTATTATTAATTTTCCAATAATTTATTAATCTTTTTATTTCTGATCACATTTTTGTAAAGAAAAATGTCTTCGAAATAATACAAATCACACGAAGGAATGAGAAATTTTCTTGAAATATTACAGAAGGAAATTTTTACATTTGATTTATTTCTAATTTATTTAATAATGCATAAATTAATGATTTTAATAATTAAAATTAATTCAAATAATTAAAAATTTATTTCAATTATTAAAATCTGATATATTTCAAAATACCTTTATTAATTGGAGCTTTTACAGTGAATCATTTAAAAATAAGAATTACGTTTATTTTAAACTTACGCCTAAGTTTATGTTATATTAATACATTTAAATATATTATTCAAACATTAACAGAGGGTGTTAAAATGGTTTTTAAAGTTGATCATCTAACGAAACTCATTGCACGGAGAAATAATTTAATAAAAATAATTAATTTACCTCCAATTAAACTCTGATAGTTTTAAAATATATATTTTTAATTTTGATTTAAAATTTGGAAATGCAAGCACACAAGAATATGAGTGAAGATTTCTACAAAATTATATTGAAAAACATGAAGAACTTAAAACTGTTTAAAGTGTATGTACACACTTGAAACTTCGAAAATCGTTGAAAATATCGAATTTTTTTTATTCCTTAATAACGTTCTCTGATCCTTTAGCTTTCAAACGATACCAAAATGTTGTCAATATTCGAAATATTTCTCGAGTTATAATTATTTTTCTTGAGGTGCTTTCATTAAAAACTCTAGTTACGGTGATTTTAAAACTCATTTTATGAAGAATGATATTTTTCCACTATGTGGCTTCATTCAAGCAATTATAACTCAACAAGAAATTAACAAAATACAGTTATTTATACATCAAAATAATCTGTATGAAATAGCGGATGTTTTGTGCCTCAATCAAAGTTATTTTTATAGAAATAAATGTTTAATAGCTGTTTGAATGTTAAAATTACAGAAAAAATCTCGCTTTTTCTATTCATCGTTGATGAAAAAATTGTTTTAAAAAAACTATGCATTTTTATAAATTGTTTGAGGCAGACAACATGAAGACTAATATTAGGCATCATTTACAACTAGAATTGTCTGTCTGTACAAATTAGAATTTAAGATATCATGTTTAAAAAAATAGGCTAATTAGCTCATTAAATAGTATTTAATTAATTAATAATTAGTGTAATATGTTTTTTCTCACTGAAATGAGTTTAAACATACATTAATAACCTACTGTGAAAAAACTTTATTTTGAAAGTTAAAATTAAAAAGGAATCTTCAAGTGTGTACGTACACCTAAGAAACAAAATGACATTAAAAAGTGTTTACATATGGATTACAATTATGTTTAAATTCAATCCAAAGAACGGATTTATATTAACAACAAATTGCTATATGTTTCATAACTATTCGTCCTTTCATGTAATGTAAGGTTTCTATATAACTAAGAGATCAACACAATTTCATATAACCCAATCTAGTATATGATGTCGCCGTGATTTCATGCCACTCTTTATGCAAAATATCCTTCGTTAATCGAGTCACTTTTTCGCATGTCATTTTGCTCATTATGAGAATAATATGTCATGAAAGGTGTTTATTAAGCCAGATTTGACATTATTTGCAAAGTTAATCAGTTCTTTCAGCTAAATTCCACACATTTTAGGATTCAATTTTGAAAAATAAATATGTTTGAACTTTAAAATATTATGAAAATTTGCGCATCTTTCGGATGCAATAAACACTCAAAAATACGACTTTTTTTGAAAATCAACCAAAATATATTTTAATATTTTTTAAATGTTATTCAAAATAAAACATGCCATTGTAAGTAGACTGTTGAACAGAAGATTAAAGATGGTTCAGCTGCGGCTACAGAAAAAAAAATATGTTACAGCACTGAATCTGAAATTGGATTTGATATATCCAGGAGTCTAGCTTAAAAGAAATGTTTTATTTACTTCTAAGATTACCCGAAATCAAAGCCTGTTCTTTAATATTTTACATAAGAAAGCAATATAAATTTTCGGATTTTTAAACTATTTTAAACTAATATATATCATCCCTTAATCAAATTTGAAAGACGAAGGGAATTAATTTTCTGTATATATACATCAAAACATTTTTTTAAAGATATTTTACCAGTTTTTTTATTGATTTTCTTTAAAAAGTAGGCAAAAATACAAAAATAAATTTGTCTTCATTGTAATCTTATTTTTTGGAAGTTTTTGAAATAGTTTAAAAGAATTTAATGAACCCTATGTTCTAAGCTTATAGATTAACGAATCAAATTGTGATTAGTGTTTGATGGTATAAAAATTTGAAACGCATGTTTGTATATTGAAAGAACAATAAAAATATTCTGTTTTTCTTTTCTGTATTGATTTCAACGCTGAATTATTTTAAGAGGAAAGTTTTATCAATATCAGAACTTATGCGATATTTTGTTAACCGTTAATGTCCCTTTTGACATTTTGTAAAAGCATATGATTTCGAATTCTATTTATTTGTAACTTAGTTCCCTTTTTTGTAAGAAAAGATTAATCACTCTACCATAATAAATCTTAGAAAATATATTTTAAAGTGTTATTTGGGTCATGTCACCTGAAGTTACGGTGTCTTCTCAAAACGGACCATTTTCGTCCAAAAGAATTAAAATCCAGACTCAGAATAATTCATACTTTAACATTTCTAGATACTCGTTCACTGAGAATGATACATGATTTCCGGTTTGTAAATAAGGAATCTGGCTTTTTTTTCTCATTTGCACGTGTGCTCCTTAAAAATATCCGGGAAATATTATTCGGGAAGAAAATTGAAAGCATTAGATCAGCTGAAGTAATTTTGTTTTCAAAATCTGAATAAAAAATCTCTCTCTCTCTTGCCCTTTTGGTATTACGGCAAACTTTTATCTTATGTAAACCCAGACAAAGTATATTTTCTCTATAAAATTATACAAAAAAAATGTATAAGAAGCAGTAATGTTTGCTTCATACTAGTTACATAGTTATAACTCAATTCACCATAGAAGAACTCAGTTAAGAGTTTTTTGTACTGTTTTTCGAATGTAAATATGCATGCAAAATTTCTGTAAACATCCAATAAAAGTTTTCTCACGTATAAAAATACATAGTATTCATCAATGAATCAACCAATATATATATATATATATATATATATATATATATATATACAGATAGATAGATAGATATCCCAGCTATTACAGTATACAGTATATATATATATATATATATATACAGTACAGAGTAACAGATATGGATTTGTTACTTAATAATTAATTAAATAAATTAATTATTTATTCAGTTTAAATGTATCTTATAAACTAAACTAATCACTTTTCTTAAACCAGTTTCAATTCTAAAAATATTTTAATATACCATGATTAGAAAAAACGGCCTTTTAAAGGGTGGAACAAGAAATATGAATTAAAAATGAAGAAATGCTGGAAAATAGATATTTATATTTATAGAAATTTATGTGCATAAATATACTTCTTGTCCTAAGCCAAAGAAAATTGCAGAATTCTATTTCCTTAAGACAATCAGAATCAATCTTGATTTATTATGCTATCCTTAGATCTTCGATAAAATCTAGTAAACTTTCTGCTGTATATCTCCTAGTCTTGGACAATACTGTTAACAAGGAATGATCTCGTACTTGACAATTAATGCATCAATCTACGCTTATTGGCACAACGGATACTATATCAGCAAATATATATCTTAAGTATCTTAACAATTTCTGGTGTTGTTAAGTTGCAATCAACTAACGTTGCAACCATTTGCAGTCAATAATCACACTGCAGATAGTTTCTGCCGCTTGTTCGGTTGTATCACCACATATGTAATAAGTAGGTTTAGTAATGTTCAAGAACAAAACAGATAGTTCACTATGCAATCATCTTCATCCAAAAATCTTCGCAAGTTGTGAAAAAGTGACATCTTTTTATCCATATCTTAATTTTAAAATTTTATTTGACATGTCATTTAGATGCTAATCTTAAATCACATTCATTTTATTTTGCATTATTAAAAGTGCAAGGAGGAGTCATTTCATGAACACCTACATATAATATGATATACATATAATATACATATAATAATGATAATTATGGGAAAACAATTAAATGTGAAGGAAATAAAAACATGTTTATAAAACGTTAAAATTTAGGGCAAGAACTACTGAAATTTTTTTCTCTAAGCATCCATAAATGCACAGCATTCTCTTAGACAAAATAGGATGATAACTGAAATAAAAAAAATAGGAAAAATAAAAGAAATCGAAGATATTTCCATATTCTAAGGGCGTATTTATTTTTCTTTTCTGGTCTCAATGACTCTCTAAAGGCAAGCGTAAACAAACAAAGTCAGACAAAAAAAATGTTAGAACGTGTACTTTCGTATAGGAAATGACGTGATGGAACCGCTCGTGGGTTTTTATGGCTGTGTTTTAAGACTAGTGTTTTTATGGATTGTAAAATATGATATTCCGAACCACATGTGACCTCTTTTGAAATAATAATAATAAAAAAAATAGAAAAGAAGAAAAAGGTAGAAAGAGAGAAAAACTAAAGCCTTGCAACACTGTCCACAATTTTTTTATGTTTTTCTCAACGTACTGACAGTTATAAATGCCACTATTACGATTTTTATAGAAGACAATCTGCAAATGATTTGAAATCGAATAAAAATTAACGAGTTCTTTAGAACCACTTGCTGTTCACTTTTTGAATGATTTTAAGATGAAATATAATAAGAGTATTTTCCATACTGGCAAAACGCACATACTAAACTGTTACTTCCATAAAAATGAATACAATATCTCTTAATACTTCGTATTTAGAAAAATGGGTCGTTTTTTATATTCCAAAGATCCAGGAGATTTTGATAAAAATCCAGATGGTAAATAGTAACCTGAATGTTTTGGCTGATCACAATTTAAATTCTTCATGAAAATAATGACCTGAAGAGTCCTTAAGTGGGACATATTTATCATAGTAATTGCAAAATATGTCAGATAAATCGAATTTTAAAATTTTAATAATTTTATACAGCTTTCTACTTATAATAAAGATGAACATTATGTTTCCATATTTGGCATATATATATATATATATATATATATATATATATATATATATATATATATATATATACTTTTAAAGGGGGTGGGGAAGTGTATACATCGGTGCAAATTTCTTGAAATTTTAATTAATTAAAACCCAAACAAAATTCTAATGCTTTCATTAGATAATTTCCAAAAATATTGCAGCACAGAATTGATTTTTTACATTATTTTAAAATTGAAAATGCTTCATTTCAATTATACCAATTTTTTTAGCATGAAATTTTATTATTTATAATTAATTCTGAGAAACTATTTTTAGAATATTTACCAAACAAAATTTTTTTCTCATAAATTAAAATTAAAATTCAACCTGAATTAGCACATTACACCAATATGAGAAAAAATTAATTTTTCCAACGTGTTGCCATCACGTTGTCAAAACATCAAATTCAAAGATTAAGTTAGCTCTTATTTCAAATTAAAACTAAAAAGTTATGCTTTTCAACAAATGTCTAGAAACAAATAAATGTGAAATCTGATATTTTGTATAAAAATAAACGTACTAAAAAGTTTTCTGAAATTTTTAAAATATCTATATTATTAATTGAATACTGCATTATTTAAGGCAGACATAGTTAATATATACAGTATTTACCCTCTAATCTGGCCCCAAAAAATATATCGGTCTAAATCGGTAGCAATAGGTTTATACATCAAATAGGATAAATAGTCTAAATGAAGTAAAAAGTTATATGTACTGGGTGGGCGAAAAGTCAGTAAAAATTTTAAAAACTCATAAAACCCTTAAAATTAAGCAAAATAAAAAACGGTTTGCAGATTTAGCATCGATAAGTCACGGAATTATTTTTAGGTAAGAGAGAAAAAAAAATTGAAAAACAGCCGATAGGTGGCACTGGCCTGCACGACTTAGTTGGAAATATGCAAATGAGACAAACGATTATAAATATTTACGCTCTTGATGCAAAATCAGTTCTACGTTGCATGCTATGGAAGTAAAAAAGAATGCTATGTGTATAAGGTAAAACTTTGTTTGTGAAGCTGTTTTATCTGAACCAGGAATCAACGACTGTTTCACTACTTAATTCCAACTTCAGAAAAATGTGAATAAGGAGAAAAGACCTTTAACAGTGACAGGCCTCATAAAGCTTGTTCTGAGATTTGAAGAAACTGGTTGGCTGGAGGATCATGTAAGATCTCCAGCCTAAGGTAAGGTAAGGAGGATCAGATGAAGAAATCTAAGGCCGACACGTTCGGCACACGTTGCAGCCGAAATGGAAACATTAGAGTCAGAATTGGCTGCAAGGGCTAGAGTACAAGGGTAGAAGCCAAGTTCCAATTGCCTCCTCGGTCTCCTGATCTGATACCAGCAGACTTTTGGCTGAGGGAAATTAAAAATACAGGGTGTATCGATCCCGTCCATCCAATCTGTTTCAATAAAAAATGCAATGCGCCGAGAGCTGTCTTGCATACAGACGGACATTGGACCTTGCCGTTGCTGGATTTATGAAATGTCTGCAATGTGCTATCACCTGTGGTGGTGGACATATGGAACCTATATTGCTATTATAAATGGTTTGGTAATATTATTTTTGTTTTCTGTCTGTCTTTTCTTTCACTTATGTGCGAAGCGCCACCTATCGGCTGTTTTTTGAATTATCATTTTTTTTTAGCTAAAAAAATTCCTGTGACTTATCGATGCTAAATCTGCAAACCGTTTTGTAATTTTGCTTAATTTTACAGGTTTTGTGAATTTTTAATGTTTTTACGGATTTTTTTGCACATCCGATACTTCTGATGAATTAAAAATTCTAAATTTTTATATCTTGTTCATGAGTCATATTTTATAATATACTTTTCGAAAAAATAATTTTAAATGAAAAAAAAAAACTTTTGGGATATGATTAGAGCAGACGCTCTAATTAAAAGTCTTTTAGTGAACTGGAGGTTCGGCAATTCAAAACCTTTCACAGAAGAGAAGCCAATTTAAAGGGAGAAATGAAAGAAATTTACAAAGAGAAATTAAAAAGACAACTTGAATGATTATCATTCTTAGAAAAATAAAACAAATCAATTCAACGTGCAAAAACATAGCCAACTGAATAGTATTTATCAAGCGTGTTTTAAAATATAGAAGAGGAAGGAAAAATATACCACATGAAAAATTAGCATTATTGATAAAAATTATTTTTATAATTTGCAGAAGATATATAAATTACTTTTATACTGAGATATTTTCGGAAGTTAAGGCGAAAAATGCTTCGAAATATCGAAAAAAATTAATTTGAATGTTTAATAATGTGAAGGTGTAATAATTAATTTGAATCGCATAATTTTTAATCAATTGACATTTAAAAGAATGACACCAAGGTGTACATTTCCACAGTCCAATATAATGGCATATTTTTTATCTCTAGGTGTGTCATTTTATGTCATGTTATCTTTATTATAAGGGTATGAATATGATTGCGTTTGTGATCATTAGAACAGACTAATAAAATTTGAAATACTACATTTAGTACAGCTATGGCTTGGAAAATGTACCCCACGGCTTGAATTTTTTTTAAAAAAATATCAGTTAAAAATTAAACAGAATTTTGATGATTTTCCGCTATTACTTCAAAATTTATTACAGCAGACAAGTGACTTCTTTTATGATTAGTATATAATAATAAAATTATGTCCAATAAAAGAGTATTCTCAAATTTCCATATTAGATAATTCTCCCATTTTGCATCCAGTAAATGGTTTTTTATTTTATTTTTCTTACAAGGTATGACGATATTCCCATTTAAATAACAAATAATTGTTTTAAAACATATGCTTCATATTTCTTAAATTATAAAACGTTATTTTATTTTCATGAACTTCTTTCACTTCTACAATTTTTATGCATATGGAATTTTATTTACTAAAATAATTTAAGGAAAAAATTTCTGAATCTCTTTAATCCCTCTTTGAACATTAAACTACAAAAATTATTATAAATTATTACCTTGATTAAAATTTTCAATTTAAATAATATCCTCTTTGCTTGATAGGTTTAAAAAATAAATAATTCGATTAATTTTATTTTAAAAGCACCATAAATTTTAATTGGTGCGTTAAAACAATTTCATCTCTTACATCATCTTTGTCATTATTTTGAAATTTATTTACATCTCATCACCTTCCAGAACTGCAATGATCTAAGAAAAAAAAAATCCCTCAAGTATAAAATAAATACTTCTAAAATTTAATTAGTGGTCTACAGCCTTTTTATTTTCTTGCTTCTTTTCCTCTGCTGATGCGAAGAAAGTCAGAATTAATGGAGGGAGAAAGCATTCAAGATATTTTAAAGAAACTTTTGTGAAAGTTAAAGAAAAATCAATAAATGATTCTGAAGCATATTCATAATGGAATAGCTTAGGTAAGTTTCTAAAGTTTTAAACTTTCCCCTAGGTATTTATTTTCATTCACAATGCATTCTGTATTATCGTTCGTTGTGTTGTCTGGAGTTAAAAAAAGTATAAATATTATAGAAATGGCAAACTAATTTCTAAAATTTTTATCTTTTATTTCAGTTTCGAAATCTATTGTTTTTTAAAAATAAATGAAAGTAATTATTATTAATATCTTGCACCGTTCACTTTTTAAAAGATTATTTATTATGTCTAATAAAACGTGTAGCTGACAAATTCACATAATGTATCTTAGATTTTCTGTTTTGTGCTGCAGTTAATCATGTTTATTTCTAAAAATAATTTAAAATCCCGTTTACTTTTACGAGTATTATTTATTTATTTTGCTTTTAAATATAAAATTTAAAAGTATTCTTTAAAAAAAGTGATGTGATATTAAAATTAAAAATTAGAGTACAGTTCTTAGCTATCGAAATGAATGCATGGAAAATGTTTCTTTGCTCTAATAAAGCCACTGGCATAATTATTAAATGTAAATCTCTTAGCATTAAATAGGTCTTCTCCTGTCATAGAGATGACAGTATAATTTAAGAACCTCTTGGCTCTCCTGATGAACAAAGCAAAGGTGAAGGATCGAGTTACTTACACTCCGATGATAAATATACATATATATTGAGAGTTTTTATCTTGATATGATATTTTTGTCATGACTGTTAAGTATTCACAGTAAGTTTCTGCCTATATCGTCTCTAGTTGTCATGGCCAGGTGGGGAAGCTCTTTGTTAAATAAAAGTCATTTAATGTTGTGAAATATCTAAAAAAAGAAAATCAAACATTCCTTTTGATGCAGAAAAATGATATGTGCTTCAAAATATAAATGCCACACAAAGAAAATTATATTTTAAATATCAGTGTTTGCAAATCTATGCCCTTTATTTTTAATTTTTAGATTAATGCACATATCATTTTTTTACAGATTATTAAAATCAGCTGTTTTTAAATATTTGAAGGTTGACAAAAAATTAAATATTTTCCGTGAGTTTAGATTTAAAGAGAAAACCTTGATTGAAAATAAGATAACATTGATTTGAAAATAAAGCTTATAAAATTTATAAATACTGTTACGAATCTGTAATATTGATTTCCTGAGCAGTTACTTTCTCAATAAAGAAACGATTTTTATAGATAAATATAATGAATGTTAAATTGTTCGCAAATCAATAATATCCAACACTGGAGAACATTTTTTGATGAATTTGGTAACTTTGGTGACAAAAAGAGAGTATCTCGAATATGTAGGAATCTAATGATATCTCTATTTAAGAATAGAGATCTGTAGAATCTTCCAGAACCCTCCACGGGCGTTATTAAACTGGAGTCACACATACGACCCACATCACAATTTTTATTAAAAAATATTTCAGTTATTTAATAAAGATAATTTCTGTTTGTGTGTTACTGTTTTTTTTTAAAGTGCTCTTTCTATGTATGTTTCGGTTGTGGTTTGCTACTTCTATTTTTGTGCTATCTTGCAGACGTGTGCTTCATTGGGCGAAATTATCATAGCAAACAGTTATTGCTAACTTGGGAGATACAGTGTATATATTTTCTATTTAGTTTTCTCAATTATTTTTAAAAAATCAAGATAGAAAAACATTTTATATTTTACTCAATAGCTAGACAATGTGTAGGAAATGTACTAGTGCAAAATAAAAATGGCGGAATGTGTCGAGCAAATTACTTTCCTACACATTTATGAAGTCACTTCGCATTTAGTAACCGCTTTTATAAACATGAAATTGGAGTTACTTTTCACGTAATGATAACCAAAGGCAAATGAGGCATGCAATTTCATAACACTGAAATGGTCTGCCGCAGTTTACTCGTAGTGAAAATATTCTAAATGAAATGTAATTACCATGAGTTAACCAGCGCGCGTAATGGTTATTATGAGTCTGAAATATAAAAGAAGAACCCGAAATAGAAGCACTTAATGACTTCCGACGCCCACTATGTTCCGTCTTTTTCACTGTACTTCGGATGTTCGAATTCGTTATTTTTGGGCATGAATATTCTAGTTTCAAGAACATTCCTATTAATAAAAGAGAGATAGAAATATCTTGCACAGTAGGATTGTGACCTTTCGTTTCTATGGCATTCGGGAAATCAGAATTTAGGAGAAGTATCTGAATATTTGACATTCAATTATCTGATTTATCAGAAATTATTGATATCTGAATAAAACCAATTTACAAAATTTGGAAAATTGGCAAAAAGTAGATTTAATCTAGTTTTATTGATAAAAGAGATATTAGTCAGAGAATTTTAGAAAAGTAGAGCCAAAAATGAATTGAAAGCATTTCTCGCTTTCAAGGTCCTACTGAAAGGGAAAAAAAAAGAGATTTTTTTTTTTTCTAATTTTAGTAATTTATTGTAACTTTAATACGTCTATGAATGTTATGCAATCGTCATTAAATAGCATTTTTAAGACCTAAATTTCCGATCTGTTTATAATAATATTTGTCAGAAAATGTAAAATTCATATGTTTTAATGTCTAATTGTATTATGTGATTTTTAAATTATTTAGCTTAAACTCTGTGACTAATATCTCTTTTATCAATAAAACTAGCTGACACGGCAAACGTTGTTCTGCCATATAAATTATTTCTAGTGAATATTTTGGTTGTTAATTAAAGAAATAACGAATGTATTGTAAGTGTGTAGGGATGGGATCTATGACAAAAAGAGGAATGGAGCGCTCTAGACGATAATCGCCGATAAAAAACAAAAACAAAAAAAAACACATCAACCATTTATTTTCTCAATTCAATGTATTTCATTAACGTAACGAACATATAGATTGTTTGATCTGTTAAAAATTAAACCTAAAGTGAAAAAAGTAATATATTTTTTATCCTAAAGTATAAAAATGAAATAAAGAAAATCGATATTCATTTCGAAGAGCAATTGAGTGTACGATATTTTTTGTCAGTCCGTCTTTAGCCAACACAAATAAGCTCGATAGTCTGCTCACGCTAGAACATGCCACGTATAATTGTCCGTGTGAAAACATGGTGTGCCCAAATCTAAGCCGCAAACAGACATCGTTTGGCCTTGTGACTTATTGATTGTCATTGCGAATGCCAATCTAATAGGAAATTGAACGCGTTTGAATTTAATTGGCTCGTCTGTGAGAATCATTGGAATTGTGGCAGCAAAACATTTTCGGCTAGGAGTTTACCATTCAAAATGGTAGCTTCGATAACGTTTTTCATCCATTTTTTAATGACCAATCGCGTGCCATTGCACAGCCGTGGTGGATTCAAATTACGAAGTAAAATAACCGTAGATCCAACTTTCAGTCGAAGAAGGTGTGATGACATGCCTGGCAAATCCAATGAGTTCAGAAACTCTGTTAGCATCGCAAACTGTATCGATCGATTTGTATGATACCAAGTCGCCTGGAGACGACTGCTGTATCTTGAAGTGTAAATCGTCGACGTCCACATTTTTTGCTGCCAAAATGGCTCTTTCTCCCAGCCACGCATAATTTATGTATTGTGTGCATACCTCGGGAAATATGCGGTCAATGAGAGCATTTTGCGAATCAACGATAGTGCAAAAATTAGTGGGAAATATTATGCATCCAGTATTTTCATATACATCAATTTTTAAATCGCCCATATCTAATAGTTGGTACAAGAATGTGTCAGCAGAGGGATCTTGTACCATTTGGACGAGTATGTTTACTTTTAGCTGGACTTTTTTCAAAATTACGCCATAGTGGCGATGATTTCAAGCAAGCGTTGATCTCATCAGAGAACGTTGAACGTGGATAGCGACATCCTAAATTACCTAGCATTATAAAATATACTTTACGACCTATTTTCATACCTACCAAATACACATAAAAAATTTCATAAAAATCAGTTTCGGAGTTTCGGAGGAGTACGAACACAAACACCGTGACACGAGATTTTTATATATTAGATGTTGTCTAACTAATCATTTCACACACCCACTTTCGATGAAAATATATGAAAGACACACATTTTTGAATCCCCAGTCCCACAAAACTTAATAACACTCATCATGGAAATAGATATTACACTCTATTGACATTTCTATAAAAACAGATGTCGCAGAAAATTTATGTACACCTGCATATATAACAATTTGTATTCAAATCGCAAAAGATCTTTTATTTTGAGTTACCATTGAGTTTAGAAAGTAAAACTTACTTCTGTTATATGTTCTGAAATAAAAACTAAAAAGCGAAGATAAAAAATTCGAATAGGGTCCCCTACTCATTTGAAGAAGATGTGTTTTAACTGGCAGGCCATTATATTTTATATTTTCAAATAGAACATTCAGCATTTTCAGTTATCTTGCAAGTTGACTGCAAAACAATTTATGCTTTCCTCAACAATAAATTAATCTTAATACTACAATACGCTTAAAATAAGCGTAATAAATTTTCTTTGGTATTTATTTAAATAATATCATTATACTTGTGAATAGGGATTGCAATACCGGTATACCGGGATACCGAATACCGGTATTTTGAGCTATTTGTACAATTTTGTAATACCGGTATTCACAAGTTTAAATACCGGTTTTTCGGTATTTGCTAGAAATTTTTTAAATTGTCTCCACTATATGTTCAGGGATTGCCAACATAGCAAAACAGTATACGTTTTGTTTTTATGTCTCCCTAATGGGCGAAATTAATTAGCTAATTAATGACTTAATTAATTGCTTAAATCTAAATTAGCGAAACAAGGATCATCCCTGAAAGAAGCTGTTGTATCCATAACGACTAATGGAGCAGCAGTTAGGAAAAAAGTTGTAAAGTTGATTGGTGCATATCAGCAGTTGTGCTATGCACATGGAATTCAATTAGGAGTAATAGATGTATTATACAAAAAAAATAAAGAACAGAAGAATCCAAATACTGTGAATATAGAAACTTCGAATTCCGACATTGAAGAGAGTAAGAGTGAGAGTGATATTGATAATGAAGATAATGGCAATGTAATTGTTGAAGAAGATATTGCTAATGAGGATGAAATATTAACCCATCAAGAATTGCTTCCTATAATTTATAAAGTTCGAAAAATTGTTAAGATATTTAAACGTTCTCCTACAAAAAATGCCATATTATAAAAATATATAATATGGCATTTTATGTAATATGGAAAATAAAACAGAATATATGTTAATAATAGATTCTAAGACACGTTGGAAAAGTTTATTCCTAATGATGGAACGATTTTTGAAATTTAGAATTCCAATTCAAAAAGCAATAATCGACATAAATCTGTAAATTACTTTTTCAGATAGTGAATTCGACTTAATATCCAGAACTATATAATCTCTGCTTGCAATAAAACTGACTACAGAGGCATTATGTCGGAGAGATTTTAATTTATTAACAGCTAATGCAACAACAAATTTCATGTTGCAGTCACTGAAAGAACAGAACACATCACTATCTGAAGAATTAATTATATATTACGTTGAAAAATCGCACAGAAGAAAGGCATACCGAAATATAAAATGTTTTATGGTATTTACATAATTATAATGTTTTTAAAAATGAAAATGAAAAAGAAAAGAAAATAAGCAATTCAAATCTGATTAAATTTATAGTAAATTTTCTTAAAATTTTTTACCCACAAACCTATCCACATTCAGAAGAATTTGGTTCAGTTATCGAAGATTAGTTGGAAAGTTGATTGGTGCAAATAAGGAGTTGTCCTATGCACATGGAATTCAATTAGGAGTAATAGATGTATTATACCCAAAAAATAAAGAACAGAAGAATAAAATACTGTGGATATAGAAATTTCGGATTCCAACTTTGAAAAGAGTAAGAGTGAGAGTGATATTGACAATGAAGATAATGACAATGTCATTGTTGAAGAAGATATTGCTAATGAGGATGAAATATTAACCCATCAAGAATTGTTTCCTATAATTTATAAAGTTCGAAAAATTGTTAAGATATTTAAACGTTCCCCTATAAAAAGGATATTTTACTAAAATATATACTAACTGAAAATAAAACAGAATATATGTTAATATTAGATTCTAAAACATGTTGGAATAGTTTACTCCTAATAATGGAACGATTTTTGAAACTGAGAAATCCAATCCAAAAAGCAATAATCGACTTAAACCTTTAAATTAATTTTTCAGATAGTGAATTCGCCTTAATATCCAGAACTATATCAGCTCTACTTCCAATAAAACTGACTATTGAGGCATTATGTCAGAGAGATTCTAATTTATTAACAGCTAATGCAACAATAAATTTCGTCTTGCAGTCACTGAAAGAAAAGCATACATCACTATCTGAAGAATTATATATTACATTGAAAAATCGCACAGAAGAAAGGCATACCGAAATAGAAAATGTCTTACGGTATTTACATAATTATAATGATTTTAAAAATGAAAATGAAAAAGAAGAAAAGAAAATAACCAATTCAAATCTGATTAAGTTTAGAGTAAATTTTCTTAAAATTTTTTATCCACAACCCTATCCACATTCAGAAGAATTCTGTTCAATTATATAAGATTATGATGTCACTACTGTCGATAGTGAAAAGGAATTGTCAATTGAACAAAAATTAGAATTAGCGATAAATAAAAAAAAATCAACGAACCAAAATGCAATACAGAAATTAGCTATATCCAAAACCATCCGACGAGAAATTGGATTTATTTGAAGATGAGGGATTCAGAGGTAAATACTTGGAAAAAGTATATCGCACATTGCTAACAGTATCACCAACTAGCGTAGATGCCGAAAGAGCGTTTTCGACAGCTGGTAACTTTACAAAAGATTACTTTTCAGGCTTAATGACAGTACAATTCATGCATTATGTTTTTTAAGATCACATTTCAAAAATTTGTAATATTACCACAGACTGAATAGTGATTAGGGATTGCAATACCGGACCAAAATTTCAATACCGGTATTCGGTATTTTTCAGATCTTAATACCGGGATACCGGTTTTAATACCGGTATTAGAAATTTTAGAAAAATAAAGAAAACACAGGTGTTTCTTTGTTTTATTTGCCAGTTTCATTAGAGAGTGTAAATGTTACAAAAATAATTTAACTTATAAAATATAACAGTATATAAAGAGTCGCAAAAAAGTAAAGGAACATCTTATTTATTTAAATAAAAAAAAGTGTAAATATCACTATTCAGTCTGTGGTACTATTAAAATTTTTTGCAATTTGATAATAAAAAACATAATGCATCCATTGTACTATCATTAAGCCTGAAAAGTAATTTTGTGCAAAAATTACCAGCTGTCAAAAACGCTAATTCTGCATCTACGCTAGTTGGTGTTTACTGCATCTACTGTTAGGAATGAGCGATATACTTTTTCCAAGTATTTACCTAAATATCCCTCATCTTCAACTAAATCAATTTCTCGTCGGGTGGTTTTTGATATAGCTGATTTCTGTATTGTAATTTGGTTCTTTGAAATTTTTATCTATCGCTAATTCTAGTTTTTGTTCAAGAGACAATTCATTTTCACTATCGACATTAGTGTCATCATAATCTTCGATAAGTGAACCGTATTCTTCTGAATGTGTATAGGTTTGTGGGTAAAAACATTTAAGAAAATTTACTATAAACTTAATCAGATTTGAATTGGTTCTTTTTTTTCTTTTTCATTTTTATTTTTAAAATCATTATAATTAAGTAAATACCATAAGACATTTTCTATTTCGGTATGCCTTTCTTCTGTGTGATTTTTCAATGTAATATATAATTCTTCAGATAGTGATGTGTGCTGTTCTTTCAGTGACTGCAACATGAAATTTATTGTTGCATTAGCTGTTAATAAATTAGAATCTCTCTGACATAATGCCTCCACAGTCAGTTTTATTGGAAGTAGAGCTGTTGCAGTTCTGGATATTGAGTCGAATTCACTATCTGAAAAATTAATTTACGAGTTGAAGTCGATTATTGCTTCTTGAAATGGATTTCTCAGTTTCAAAAATCGTTCCATCATTAGGAGTAAACTGTTTCAACGTGTTTTAGAATCTAATATTAACATATATTGTTTTATTTTCAGTTAGTATATATTTTAGTAATATGTCATTTTTTTTATAGGGAACGTTTAAATATCTTAACAATTTTTTGAACTTTATAAACTATAGGAAGCAATTCGTGATTGGTTAATATTTCATCCTGATTAGAAATATCTTCTTCAGCAATGAGATTGTCATTATTTTCATTGTCAATATCACTCACTCTCGCTCTTACTCTCTTCGAAATTGGAATCCGAAGTTTCTATATCCACAGTATTTGGATTCTTCTGTTCTTTATTTTTTTATATCTATTACTCCTAATTGAATTCCATCAGCATAACACAATTGCTGATTTGCACCAATCAACTTTCTAACTTCGTTCATAACTGTTGCTCCATCAGTCGTTATTGATACAATATTTTCTTTCAGGGATAATCCGTATCGCTAATTTAGATTTAAGCAATTAAGCCATTAATTTCGTCAGTTAGGGAGATATAAAAGCAAAAACGTATACTATTTTGCTATGTTGGCGATTTCTGAACATTTAGTGGAGACAATTTTAAAAATTTCTAGTAAATACCGAAAAACCGGTATTTAAACTTGTGAATACCGGTATTACAAAATCGTACAAATAGCTCAAAATACCGGTATTCGGTATCCCGGTATACCGGTATTGCAATCCCTAATAGTGATATTTACACTTTTTTGTGATTTAAATAAATAAGTTCCTTTACTTTTTTGTGATTCTTTCTATACTGTTTTAATTTATAAGTTACATATTATTTTTTGTGATATTTATACTCTCTATTAAAACTGGCAAATAAAACAAAGAGACACCTGTATTTTCTTTCTTTTTCTAAAATTTCTAATACCGGTATTAAAACTGGTATCCCGGTATTAAGATCTAAAAAATACCGAATACCGGTATTGAAATTTTGGTCCGGTATTGCAATTCCTACTTGTGAACATATACATATATCTGAGCCAAACAGTTACATCAGTTATATGAGAAGCAATTCTAAACACAAATCTTATAATCGGTTTCAATGATGAACCTTATTATGCACCTTCGAAATGAAGATCTTTTACAACTTTTTCATATATCATTTAAAAATTTAAAGTATTTAGCTATTTTATGATTAATTCAAATTAAAATCAATACAAAATACAATTGCGTCAGGATTAATAAGGTGAAATTTATCATCTCAATTTGTAACAATAATACAGCAGCAACTTATGAAAGAATTTAAGAAAATACTTATTCCCTTTTAAATCGAATCTGATAAAAAGCAAATATGCATTTTTGATTCTGCGTTTGTTTTCTATGGTTTCTTCTTTGATTACTAATACAACAATTCTGTGTCCCCCTACCCCAGTCACTTTACATACTTTAGGATAGGGTGAGTGTGTATTTAGGTGTGAGTTTTCAATCCTAATGGAAAAGAATTCATTTTTAACCCAGTTGGATTCATATTTATGCCTAAAAATGATTTCATGAAGCTCGGCAAAAAGACTGCCTCCTGTTCGAAATCATTTTAAGATCGTTATGGTTTCACCGGTATAGAATAAAATTTGCAATTATTAAGCAAAGATCTTGTCAACTCATAACAAGAAATGGCCTTCAAAATATAAAGACAATGTGGACATGCAACAACAAATTCTACAGATAATATACATCTTCTTAACAGAAGGATTGAACGACATACTATGCTAGTTTCTGTATTTTTTCATAACTTTACTTAAAGATATTACTGAGTTATAGAGATGACAAAATATAATAAATAGCCAGTAATTAGGATAAAAATCTTGTTGAAAATTATTTCTGTTCTAGAAAAGTTAGAGAACTTAAGACATTTAATAGAATATGACTGTGACAAAATGTTAGTTAAATAAGAATAAGGCAATAAATTGCAGAATTTTCAGCAGTTGTTTTAATACAAATGCATTACGAAGTATTATTTATGCTTTTTTATATGCTAATTTTCTATTCAAGGTGCTAAAAGTAAAAACAGTAAATAATTCTTTTCATTTCACCCATCATAATTCTCACATTTATATCTCAGCTGGGTGATCTCATCAGCTCACTTCCAAAAAACATGTATAAACTCTCTCCTGTTAAAATCTTTAATTTTTCATAACTTAAAGGAAAATTAATATTCACGAAAGATTCTTTCTAGCTTTTGTAATTAAAATTTTCCCTGGAGCATCGGGAGTGTCATAGGTTAATAAGACTTCTAAAATAGCAATATGCTTTGCGAAAGTTATTTTTAGGCAAATACCCAAATGTATGAATATAAGTTCCCGTTAAAAACAGTACTACAATTTCGAATTTAAATTAAAATAATTAAACTGTGTCATATGAGATCGTAGCTTCTGTTAATCTTAATGAGAATTTTAACGATGTAATTATATATATTTTTAAATAAGATTTTCAAAAAAAAAATTAATTAAGTTTAACAAAAAATAAAAAAAAATAATAAATTTGTAATTAATAATTTCAAAAAAATTAATAATATAAAGGTAAAATAGAAAAAAAGACATAAAAGAAGAAAACCTCAACTATACAAAATAGATAAAATAAAAATGTAAGTATAAAATAACGTGTTAAATTTGAAAAGAATTTTAAATGTAAATACACTACACTTAAAAATTAAAGGAACAATCAAATAAAAAAGTTTTATTTTATAATCCCACTGAAAACAAATAGCTGGTATTTGAAGATCAACGTTATCATTTCTGCGAACGGTCATTCCTTCTCGATACAACAGAATATATATTCTGTCGCTTTTATCTGAATGTAAAAAATTAAAATTAAATAAAATTTTCTTAAATCTATAAAGGAAACAATTTTCAAATTCTAATTGAACAGATTGGTTAAGTAGTTCTGAAATATTATCTATTATGGGAGGTGAAATATATCATAATGAAGGTATATGAAGTATTGTAACAAATGGAGAATTACTGAGAAAATGGGAATATGAAATATGGCGGCAGAAATGCACATAGACCTGAATTTAAACAGATAAATTTGGCATGGTTCTGGAAGCTGTTAAAAGCGATTGTGATGCCAAGGCATCCAAATTAAGACAATAAGTATTCTACAACAGAAGTTCAGAACTGCCGTTTGGAAATGGACCTACAAAAAATAAACAATATCGTCAATATTGTAGTTAAATGCAGCATTCGGAACTAGACTATGCAATTCATATACAGTAAATAAAATATTGCATAAAAGAAGGCTGATAATACGAAAATGTATGATTGTCTCTACTGACGCGGGCTGAAGATATTTGCAATCGAAGGAGTTCTGGTATCACGTAAATGGAATACCATAAATTGGAGGCTAACCTTCTTTCGTTTAAAGAGTGAGTATGAACTGTTACAACCTGAAAAGAGTGAAAAGGATGATAAAAATATTTCTGAAAAGAATTGGTGCAATAGAAGATGAAATTTCATTGATTACTTGTCCTGACCTACTTTATTTGTCAACACAGTTATGAAATATATAGAGATGATGGTTTGGATTTTCCTTTTGTTCAAAAATGCATCTGACAATTACTTTTTAGGAATAGATGATAATACATGATATCAGAGCAATGTACGATTATCTATTTAAAGTGAAGAAGCCGTCAAATAAATTAGATCCCATGTTGTACAGATTTAAATCTAGTAGACAAATTGTATATTTAATTAGGATTTTTTTAACGATAGATAAGGAAGTACCTCTCTTGCATCTCTGTAAACTCAAAAAATAGATTTCTCTGAATGCTATCGATGCTAAATTCAATTTGATTCTTCGGGGATTCCTAGATAATCTAATTCATTGCATGAAAAATCGCATCATCTTTCATTTCACCTATATTTGTGATCACATATTTACGGTTTGCAGTTTATATTAAAAGTTGCACTTGTATTCTTATTGTATTGCTTATTTGAATTTTTTCCTTTAATAGTTTTTAGTTTGAATATTACTACACAATATACTGTTCCAATTCCGGTGAGGCGGCTTCCCAGCATAGTCAGTTCCATAGGAGGTCCCAGAGCTTGGCGACCATTTGGCGACGAATTTGGCGACTTGGTGCCAAAATAGATTATACCCGAAACATCGAGAATTTCCCCGATCCGTCCGTCCAGTAGGAACGGAGATAAGCCTCGAACGTTCCTGATTGGTTGAAAGGCTTCTAGCTCCACCTCCTAAGACCTATAAAAGGAGCAGCAGCTGTCGGGGAGTGACGGTGAATTGAGTCGCGAACCAGTGGAGTCGAAGAGTAGTCGGAAGCGAAAGAGTAGTCGTAGTGGTGAACCAGTGGGGAATTGAGTAGTTGCAAGCGACAGAGAAGAGTGGTCGTGGACCAGTGGAGTTGAAGAGTCGTCATGAACCGATGGTGGATTGAGTGGTCGTGAACCAGATCGGAGAGAGTGATCGTGAATTGAGTAGTTGTCGGGATCGACGGTGAAGAACTCGTCTTCCAGGGACTAGCGGAGCAGCGACGGAGTCAAGCTGCTGTTGTATGCTGCTGTGTATACTGTTGTATGCTGCACGTCTCGGCTGAAGATAATCGTCTTTTGTGCTGTATATAGTTGTCGTTTTAGTGCTGTCCTGTGTGTCTTCGTGTAAATAAATGTCTTTGTTTTATTTTCTATTGCCGCCTGCTGATTGAGCGTTCTTCACACCATATAACCCCCACTATCCAAAAGAACCCCGGAAATTTCGTAACAATACCCACAAAAGATATCCATACTTTTAATAACTGTTGAATGAATAATTAATCTTTCAATTTAAGAATATCCCAAACTAATTAAAATCCAAATTAATTTTCATAGCTCAATATGGTGACCGATTATGAAAATTTGACATTGATAAATGTGGTCGAAATTTTGCCCACTATTTCCCAAAATTTGATAACTATGGCAAGATATAAAGTGTCCTGGTTTAATATAATGGAACAAGTACCTTTTATGAACAAGATAGTTTTAGAAGAAATGGAAAAAAAAAGCAAAAAGGAAATTATATAAGAAAATCAGTAAAGTAAAATTTGTTGGAAATGTGTTCCTTTCTTTAATGCATCTAAGTATAAAATGAAAGAGATCAAACAGAAAGAATATAGGACGTAACAACTTTTTCAAAATTTAATATATAAAGAAAATTTTAATTTACAGTTTATTCCCCACCAAGAAGTTTTTCTCTTCTTAGAATACTCTTTTTTTTTATCTTTGTTCATTAATTTGTTACTTCGGAACTTAATTCAATGTTGAACCAATATTTCTAAAGGCTTTAGAATTTTATTTTCTGCGTTCTCTGTAATCATGGAAAACTTTTGGTGTAAATGGATTAGAGAATAGTGCATGAAGTATGATCGAATATAATTTTAGTTCAACGCCGATAAAATTTTCTTTCGAATATATCAGTAATTAAAAAAAACGAACTAGATCAAAAAGGTTTTTTAATTTATTAAAAATAGTTTTTAAAATTATACATATTATTCCGAAATATAGGTTACTAATTATGAATTTTAGATTAAAATAGAAAAATTGCACTGAGTTTACCTGATATGTTTATATAAAGAAGACTAATCGTAAGGCCAAACAAAGGTAATTTAATGCATTCTATATTTATAAATAAGGCGAAGAACATGTTTGACTTGAGAAATAAATAATGAATGAAATAAGATAAAAGAAACTGGATTTTCTATTATTTTATTTTTCTAAAATTGAGTAGTCAACCCAATCATGTGAATAAGTTTTGGAAGGCTTTGGAGTCAATTATTTAATATATGATATATATTAGTAAAGAAACGCAACATCCAGAGTGAGTACGATGAAAAATCAAATAGGTTTAGAAACAAATAAAAATTCTTTATCCGATACAAAAAAATCGAATGCATATTAATAAAATATTGACAAGGAATATACAAAATAGCACTTGCAGAAATCAACAACAAACCAACAGCAAATCCTTATTAAACTGTCACAACTGCACAGAAGGTGCAGTAAGAACTCATTGGATACATTTCTTTTATCTCGACTATTGATTATTGACTCTTCTACGTGGCTCTTTTTTCATAGCTCTCGTTACAGGGTGCCAAATATTCTAGAACAAACGCTGGAATTCAAATCCTAATAATGTTATCAACCAAATTCTTCAATATACTGTGTCTTATACTTGTTGCTAAAGTCGCCATTCAATCAGAACTATCTGTAAAACTGTCTTCCTTGCCATGAAACTAATAACACAGTATTATATATCTTATGATGGTTTGTACCTATTATGAATCTCGTGATAGGGCAAAATACATAATACTGTACTACAACATTAGACGATGTTCCATTAGTTCTTAAATGACAAATATTGCTTTTGCCGTGGAATGACTTTGACTTTCGGGGAATTGAAGTTATTGAATTGTTTTTCGAAACTGAATGGTCATTTCATCCTTTGAAAAGTTTCAGAAGAAATATCACATATTAAAATAAATATGCACTAAAATTAGAAAGAGGCTATCTAGATATTGATGTTATCACTTTTTCATTAATCAAAGTTCTCTAGTTCATTTTTTTATTTATCGAAATCTAACCAAATCATGTAATTTTTGACCAAAAACCTTTCATGTCAAATTTTGGGACAATTTAGCAGTTATGATATTTGAGCTCGGCTAATGATTTCTTGGATGAACTATTGTTAATAATTTCTAAGTATTTCAAGTAAATTAAGGTAACTATATTTTAAAGTAATCACTTTAGATAAAAGTGTTAATGCATCATGTTGTCCATTAGGTACTTCTGAAATTCCTGAAATGAAATATTTTTGTACAAGTGCTTGCAGAATTACTTCATACATTTGATTAAATGGAAATACTTCATCCATTTAATTATACAACCATTCAAAATTTAACGGTTGTTTACCATTGCGTGTATTTCTCATGTGGGACCTTTCAAACTGCATTCCATTAAGACATGAATAAATGATTCAATTGCACCTCTTTAGTGTTCATAATTTAATATGAATATTTTAAATAATTGCCGATATAGTATAACATTTCTATTAATAAAGTCGTCTTTAGAATCTTATTGCCATATAAGAAGACAAATATATATTTAAGGAATTTGAAGCTGTGTACAATTTTCCTATTAATTACTAGATTTATGAGTGTTAGAGGAAATAATAATCATTTTTGCATGACATGATGGATTCTTGAACCGTAGAGTAATTTACACTTTCATTATATAATTCAGGTTTTATAATCGAATATAATTCATCATTATTATTAATATGTATGCTTTTATGTTTTTAATGTTTAAATAAATTAATTAAATCAAACAAATGTAAAATGTATCTCTAATTTTTTAGGATGATGTTACAACGAAAATTTAATGTGTTAATCTTATATTTTGTGCAGTTTCAAGTCTTATCATTAGATTAAATCAATATCGAAAAGCATATACTTTATTCTCTATGAAGTAAATATTATAAAAATATTATTAACATAAGCCACTTAGACTTTGCAATCTTGATGAATCTTAAAAGTCTTTGACTTGTCTGAAGTAATTAGCATTACATTTATAATTATTCCATTTTTTCTCTCTCTAGTTATGCTTGTTAAAAATCGGTAATTCGGGGAGGGGGAGTAAATTCAGAAAGGGGCAAGCAAAATTATTTTCTTAATAACAAAGCAAACACAGAGAAATTGTAATTCATATAGTTTCTGATTCTTTAAGCAGAGGAAAATAAAATGATTTTTGGCAAGTATTCTAAAAAGAAAGAAACCTAAAACAGCAATATCCTTAAGAGAGAATTTTCAAATTGATTTAAATATGGCAATCCAAATTATATTAGATTTCTTATACAATCAGGTAATGATAATCCTATTTCTTATGCTCCACGTCATTTTACATTAACGAGTAAAGTAAAAAATTTCTTTTAGATATAATAACAACATTTCAGATATCAGAAAGGGATGATTATTAATATTGTTTTCAAGTATCTGCAATTTTAGGAAAGGAATTTCATTTTTTTTACAATAGAATCAATTTATTTTATTAAATGAGACAGTATTTGCAAAGAAATGTTTCATTGCTAAGAAACATTTATTTTCATAATATCAATTCATGATCTTTTTCATAACTTTTAATAATTTCTTAAAGAATATCTTAAAAAAAGGGCTCTACAGCTTATTGTATATGATTTTTTGAAACAAGTGAACATAAACAAATATCAATCAAAATCTTTACAAAATCATAATCTGTAGCGGTTGCATAAACACTATTACCTTCTCTTTGAAACAACAGATGGCGTTACCTTATTAACATCAAGGTATATTTCCCATGATCCAGCTTGGGGGTCATTATTATATTGTATACTAGAGATTGTCGTATTTTTTGTGTTCATGTTTGTTCTGTCTTGTGAGATGTGGAATTCAGAAAATAATTAAATAGCCTTTCCTGAAACTTCTATTATCATCATCTACCTCATAATAAAGTTATAATGAGTCCCTCTACAAATCTTTTTTAAATATAATGATGCAAAGTTTGTATTTTAATAAATTCTGTGTTTTAGTTATAATTTTTAAAATATAAATTTTTCCAACAATCGGTCTTATAAATAATAAAAAGATTTTATTAAAATAAGTGTGCTTGATTTTATTTTGTTATATGATTAACAATAATTGCAAGAAGTTTTAGATCAAAGCTAATTATATGGATTAATTAGTGAAATTTATTCAAAATAACTAAATGCTATCAAAACTGGATATATGCATCTCATTATTTAATTTTTTAAAAGAGAAAACTTATATTTAAATAAAATATACGAAACAATATTTCTGTATTAAATGTAACAAGAATATCTTGTGTTTACGTCAGAACCAAAGTAATCTATTTAACTTCTGAAGATACTAGAGTAGGATATCATTAATTATAAAGTTCTAAAATACAGACAATTCCCAACGCTGTAAAATGTGAGTTATGAAGGTGTAGCGATAAATAGAGGCTTGCCATGCCATCTTCCATAAAATCAAGCAGAATTATGTACTAAAATGTCCCGTAAGAAATCGATACAATCATAATTCTGTTAGGGTATCTCAACTCCATACTGAACTCAAATAAATTATTGATTACATTAAATATTATGAAATGAATAGATATCATGATAAAATAAATAAGATTCCTTTAATTCAAAATTAAATTAGAACAGTTATTTCGGGTTATGTATTGAATGAATTTTTTATTATACTATTCTACAAGTAAAAAGAAGCATTATATAATTTTTACTATATTCAGAATACAGTTAATCATGATTTGTTTCTACGGATTAAATTTCATAAGATATTATTTCAAAACTAAATTTTATTATTAAATCTGATTAAAAAACTCCTTACTTTTGCATTTCAGAAAAATCTTGTAGAGATTCCTTTAGAAGAATTCATGTTTTCAAGTTTGTAAAATATATTGAAGAAACTCAATATATTTGTGCAATATATTGATTATTGTATATATATAAAGTTTTAAATAATATATGTTTCAATTTTATTACCAGTTAATCTTTCGTATGATATAAATAATATTTGTATTTTTTAACTTTTTGAAATAAACATACAAATTAAGCATATTTATCATCATTTTTCTAACAGTTTATTTAAAATAATTGTTATTTCATATACAAGACGGTTTGCATGTTTAAATAAAATTAAACTATTGTGCACTTTTCGCTAAAATTATTTAAAATTTATTTCTTTTTACTTTTTTATTTTATATAAATAAAAATAAGATTCACCTGATTTACTTTGTCTTAGTTCAATTTAGGACTGCGTATTTCAACATGAAAATATATTTAATTCATTCATGACGAATCAAGAAAAAAATTGTCATGTGTCAAGGGGTGACAAATAAAATTATGTAGATGATATGTAGCTAAAATATTTCCTACTGACCTAGAAAAAACTTTCTAGAAAAATACTTATCTATAAAACATACTATAGAAAATAACTACGTTAAATATTATCTACAATATTGACACTGCTATATATATATATATATATATATATATATATATATATATATATATATATATTTGTCAAATTTATCTTTGTCAATATTTATCTGTCAAATAGTACACTGTCAATATTGGTAAAAACAAATATCAAATAAACCTTTTATGCAAAATTTTGCATGATTCTCACAACAAAATATTTTCATACATCGAATTGAGAGAGACATTAGACTTTTATCGTTATAACCTGTTCTATTTATTGTGATTATGGGCCTTGCTGATGGAGTCCTTCTCATGACAATACAGGGTCATTAAAAACATAATAGAGTGACTAATATATTTTTACTTGCTTTTTATCTTTCACGACATTCTAACTTCCCTTTCTTATATCTTATCGTAACTGTATGGAAAAGAAACAATTTTTTTTTCTAGAATTCATCGGTAGGAGAATTGTACCCCAAGTAAATTGTTGATGAAATAATGAAAACAGTTTGAATTTCATTTTACCAATGAATATTAATGAAAATTTAGCATAAAAATTCAGATAACAATTCATTTATATAGTGTCACTAAAAAAATAAATTTTTGAATTTTAAAATTGGGTAAGAACAATTTTTGTGAAATAGTATATTCTTAAGTAATTAAAGAAAACATTTAAATTTTTAATTATTGAAATTTGTACTTAACTTTAAAAAAAATAATCGGTTCGAGACGCACGATCTATCTCTCCAGAGTGTATATTTTCCAAGTTAAGTAACTCTAGTTCAAATGGCCTGGCTTATAGAGCGTCAGTACACAGGTAGAGATATACATGTACATCTCTATTAATATATGTTTAATATTTCTTCATCTGAAGCCGCAACAAGCAAGTGAACAAACTGAATAAACAAAAAAATGTAAAGTTAATTAAATATTTTTTACTGGATATGAATCCCAGCAAGCAGGTATATTAATTCTATATTTATAATGTATGTAATATTTTCATAGAACTTCAATAAAAAAATGTATGCTACAGTTAATTTTGAAATTTGTCTCCGTTCTGTATTTTTTTTTTCATAAGACAGTGAGGAACAAATTTGGCCCAACCAATTGCATCTGCATCTTTAGACAACTTAATTCTTGCAATTTCAAATCTCAACATTTGCACAAAGAGAGAAAAACAGGCGTGCAAATGTAGTTCCAAAAATGTGCACAACATTTGTTCTAAGAGAGAAAAACAGGCGTGCAAATATAGTTCCAAAAATGTGCATTTAGTCTCTAGGATATCTACATCCGAACATACATCAAATTCCGGAGGCCAGTATATCAAGCATGAATTCCCGACGGTTGCAATATTTTCTCAATGTACATTTTGTGCGCATTGAAAGAAGAACTTGTGAAGGAATATACGATTTCATATCTGGCCAAAACATTCATTCGATCTGTCAAAAAAGTTATGATATAAAGTTTTATATAAAAACGGATCTTGAAATCTCAGTATTTTGATGAATATAAATAACTATTCCTTTCAAAATCCAGTTTTAAACCAACAGTCTTCATTTTATTTCACTTTATTTATTCACACATAAAAGGCAATGTTGTTGTTTACCTTTTTTTCCCAGTGTTCTTTTTTTGTGGTAATAAAACTTTTCATATTTATGTGTCAAGAACATAAACGCTTTCAGCTCTGGTTTTGTTACATTTTTTCTGCGATGAGTTATTGTATCACTCTTTCTACAGACAGTACGTGTAGGAACAAAAGACCATAAGTTTTCACCGTGTTTATTTTGAAATACTCAATAACATTCTTTTCATTTTCCTTAAAAAAGTTTTCTTTCAAATTTTCCCTGCCAAATATCAGAAGGAAGAGTGAGGAGAAAACAAAGTTAAGGCTTTTCTTAGGAGTGTTTTTTTTTTTAGTTGAATCATTTCAATGGTGTAATAAAACTGTTTTCGAATGGCAGACATCTTTTGGAATTCTACAAAAGAATGAATAGGAATGAAAATGATGATAGTTCTTTCCCGCCCATTGTTTGATTGGACGAAATTCTAGACTAGCGAGAAGATGCATATTGTCGGATTCCGTGAAAACAATATCTGGATTGTCATTGTAGAATGGAAAAAAAGGGAAACCTAAACAAGATTTGAGTATAAGTTTGTTTCTGGAAGCCTTATTACATTGTGTTTTACTGATTTGTATCATTTGTTGAAAGTTTGCCTTAAAAAACATTTAGCAAGGAAAAATATCAAGTAGTTGTATAAGAAGCTATAAGAAGTTAAATACGTTTTCAAGATCTATACCTTCTAAAGATATAAAGTACTAAAATACAGTTAATTCATTTGGCTATTCAAAGGAAAAAACCCTTCCAATTCTATGCTTAAGATAAATCTCTACTAATTAAAAAATATTGCAATACAACGAGATTTAGAAACAAATGTTGTGAAAATTTACATTTTAAATATTTCTATGATGTTTTGGAATCAGTATCCATTTCAAAGGTTTTTTTTTATAATGAAGAGGACATATATAAGACAATTAAAATAAAACGGTTTTAATAATGCCTGACAATTTGACAACTTTATAGACATGAAGATATATTTAAATATCCGAAATTAAAGGTTTTGTGAAATGCATCCCACGTAGGCATTCACTGGAATTTTAGCTTTATTTAATTTCAGTTGTTTAACTGTATTTAATTGAGCTATATTTAATTTCAATTGTTCAGCATGGTAGCTGGTCCCTAAAATATATTTAATCAAGCTCAATAAATTTTCAATTATAACAAATAATAATAGGAGTAACGCATAATTATTTCTACTAATAATACAGATGAATGTGTACGGGTTTTGATGATCTACAGGGTAGACTAGTAGACGTAGAGCTGTCAAATTTGGCAACGATACACTGTAGAAAATCATAATATGTACCTAGGTGAGATTTTTTCAAAACTTTAATTAGAATATCAATTAATTTAATTAAATTTTGGTGTGTTTCTATTTCTAACAAAAAATTAATTTTTTAATCACTTTGTAATTCAAAACAATTATCTTTTGAATGATACCGTTAAACATGTAAATTTTCCTTGAATTTTGTCATTTTTTTAGAAATAGTAACTTGCCTAATTTTCAGCGATAGATTACGTTATTGCTCTGAAATTCAAACATTTTCCATTGTTTCGTCAAGTATTTAATTGCTTTTTCTTCCATATTTCAAAGCAAAGTAAAAATAATTCTGCTTGATATCTATGTAATTTACAAGACGAATAATAAAGTGAAGTTGTAGATGAGTGGGAAGATTGCGTTTACTGCAGGTAACGGAATATGAACTAGACATTCGATTAAATGAACAATCACCGTTTTAAGAGCGATTGTATCATGGGACTTGAGTCCATTCGGATGGTTCAAGTACTAAAATTTCACCGATAATTACAATTTTAGTAAAAATATTACATAACAAATTTCGTTTCCCTCCCTAAACCATTGCGTTTTTCAGTTATTGGGTTTACATGCATAGGAATGTGTAAACAGACAATTGGTCAATACCTTGATAAATCTGATTCAACATTTTTTGCGGATCTTCATTTTAAAGGCTTATACTGTGTATTAAATATTATTGATTTAAATCCGTATGTTTTGTGATAATAGGGCTTTTATCTACTCAGGCAGACAAACTTCCTCTGTTGAATGTCTTTGAAAATTTGATAAAAAAATCTCAAAATTTGATATTAAGACCATATATTAAACCTAATCAATATACTCAAAATATATTTTGAATTATCGTGTTTCCAGATAAACAGATGTCATTTTAAAAATCTATTTTTCGGATTCATTGATGCCTGGAAAGTTCAGATACGTAAAAATCAAGAGTTCTAATATTTCTGACAATTGCAATAACTTTTATTTGTATGCTTCATATAGGAGAAAGTATTAAAAAAAAGACAGAGCTTATTTTTCTAAATTTCTTTATCTTTGAAATTAATTAATTCCTATTTTGATTTAATAACATAGATCAATATCAAATTCTTTAATATGGTGATTCCAAATAATTTAATACATAAAACTCGCATCTTAAAATAAAAATATTAACACCATACATCAAACGTAAATTTAGAACACGCAGAACGAAAAAACGATAACTTAGATGCATTTATAATAGATTCTAAAAAATATTTTCATCTAGTTTTATCATGAATCGTCAAACCTGATCTAAAAAATAATTCTTAAAGAAATTTTTCTATTTTATGATTTCCCGATATATACGAAAAAAGAATAATTAGTGGAGTTTCAGGTTGAAACGAAATTTGTAAGGAGCTTTCAGAAAACAACTTAGCAGCCGATACACTTTGGTAGGCTGATACAGGTTTGCAGACCAGAGAAAAACCTGTTTCCTCTAGATATGAAATATTTTCTTATAGATTTTTCTTTCCTCTTTATTGGCATATGTGATCTACAATGGCAAGTGGTTGGTTTTGACAATGGCATATCTGTTCATCTTTGTCATCAAAGATGCTGTTGTATTTTCTTTTTCATTATGAATCTTATCAAGAGGATTAATATAAGATTACTAGTACAAACTATCTTTAACACTACAGTTAATGTTAAGTAAGAGTTAAGATAATCTATAACAATATAGGTATAACAAACAACACTTTTGTAAGGGGCTCAATTTTTTATTTCGTACTTCGTATTCACGAATTTTTAATTTATAATATTACATACATTGCTTGCGTGATTACGATCAAGATTTATTTGACAAAATAAATTTAATTTAAACTTCAAATACTAATTATCAATATATATTATTTAAAGTATGCGACTGCGTTCGGGATGATATTTTTGAAAAACTTTCAAAACTAGTTACATTATTGAATATTTGCATAAAAAAGAGTGAAAAATATCTATGAAACCAAAATATACTATTAAAAGGGCAAAAGTGTTTTTTTAAAAATGGAAAAAGGGCTATTTTTGAGCTAAAAAGAGGTGTAAAGCAAAAATCTTCTAGTTTAGAGCTTTATCAAATGATCTGCTTAAAATTTTGTATATAGAGTAAGAAAATTTTTATCTAGTTTATGAACTGAAAAACAAATGTATTCCTATCAATTCCATAAATATTGGAGTTCGATTTTTAAACATCACGAAATTTTCAATTTTTTTCACATTGTGAAATACTAAAAAATCTATAACATCTCTCTAAATGAATATATTACATATTCTATAGTTTAGAAATTACAGAACATATTGACAAATTATTTTAACAAATTGGAACAAAAAATATATGTTATATTTTAATTTTTGATTGTTTTTATAAGAAAATACCATCAAAGATTAAAATGTGAAATTAAAATAAGATCTAAAGATGTAAAATAGCATTAAAATGTACGTAAATACAAATATAAAAATCAGTGTAACTTCCAAAAAATTACAAACAAAATTCTAACGGGTTTTATAAAGAAACTTGCTCAAACTTTAAAAATATGAAATAAAAAATTATAATTTCACAAAAAAAAATTGATTTTCAACATAGTCACCTACCTTAAGTGACTATTTATCATTTATTCTCAGTCGCCAATAGCTCACAAGAATGTGAATTAAAATTTAATAATTTTATCACAAATATTTGACAAAATATATCGTATGAAAAACATTTTTTAAATAATGAAGTTATTGATCACAATAAAGTTAACTAAGAAATATAACTGTACATGTTTTTTAAATATCAATTATTATATGGCATGATTTGCATTGTCTATCATCCGGTGTTCCTAATTTTAGGACACTTTTTTTAATTAGATTATTATGATACCAAAGAGAAAAAAAAAAGAGAATATTGTACAAAAACATTTTTTTCTAAATTTCCCATAAAATTGCACATAATTATTTTCATGCCCTAAAAAATTCGAAACGAAAGCAAGCATGACTGAGTATTGAGAACACTGCTTTATAGAGCATAAAAGTTCTTTAATACACGTGTTGATTTATTAGTACTTAAAGAAAAATAGTAAAGAAATCTAATAAATTAAATAAAACTAAATAATTATACCATAACCCCCCCGCCCCCCCAAAAAAGTTTAGATTTACTAATAGAGATACAGAGCTTGCATTATTATATGCTTTCTTTAAATCATATTTTAAAGAAGATAAAAAAAATCTGTAAAGAAAATAACAAAAGTCTGGTTCTAATCGATTAAATTTAAAGTTTAAATCTCATTAATCAAAATAACTATGCGATTTTTAAAATATCAGCGATCGTTAAAATTTAAAGAAAGTTTAACGATCTGTAAAAAAAGGAATGAAATGCACAATTCTAATTCAAACAGCAAAACTATACATTTATTACCATAGAAAATATAAAGTAAAATTTCATTCAGAAAAAGTCCTTTAAATTATAACTAACGATTACGAGATGAAAAAATAATATAACATTTTAATTAAGTTGATATAACATGTATCGTGAAAGTACCATTATTTATTTGCATTCAAAAATGAAGTTGAGTAAAGAACTAAAAATACTTTACTCGGGGAACTTTTTTTTCGCTTCATAAGTTGTGTTAACTCTTTTAATCATACATTAGTTTTCACTGATTTTTCAGAAAAGCAATTATTTACTTATTTTAAGTTGAAATTGAAATCAAATGTAGAATCTTAACAAACTACAATAAGCTTTCAAAAACAAAAGAATATTTACTCGAGCATTTACAGAATAAATATCATTGAATTATTCAGTATTAGCAGTTAATTTTAGACATATGTCCTCTAAACTTCATTTATCAGAAAAGAGTTGTATTTACATGATCCGTTAGTTTTCAAATGATTTAAAATATAATTGTAATTCATTGCAGACCTCAGCCAAAGAAGGCCTTTATTCCGTAGTTTTATTCCTACAAGTCCCCAAGTGAATGAAATTACGAAAGGAATCGAGCTTTTAAAGAACGTTTGGAGAGCGAACAAAGCGGCAGCAGGGGTCGCTCAACCTGTTTATTTGTTCCCTGTCGCTGGCAGCAGCTTCTGTTCTGGAGGTTCATTATCGGCTGCTGACAGGCAGCTCTGTCTAGAACAAATGATTTTCACTGAGTTAATTAGCGGTCCCTGCCAAAGTCATCTGCCGGCGCTCGTTTTCGCCGCAGGGAATACAAAAAGGGAGAGGGGAATAAGCTTTTAAGAAAGGAAATGGAATTTTAAAGAATAGTAGAGATTCGTCTACCGCAAGCTTATTATTTTTTTTATCTTTGGTGCAGAGCAGTTTATTATGTTAGCTCATATATAAAATGGAATTTCTATATTTTAAATAAAATTTCTGGTATGGTAGTGAATAAATGGATTTATAAATGGCTGGGAATTTTTTATTCAAAGAGTGAGATTTATTTCGTAAATTTTAGTTCTCACACTCAAAAGAAGCGTTTGGTTTATTTTCTTTTGTATTTATAGTACACATTATGAGTTTTATTATGTATGTGGTCTTCCGAAATTAATTTTATTATTCACAGGGAATTCCAATTTAAATATTATTTCTAGTTAGGAGGATCGTAGCGATTTGGTGGCAGTATCCTTCCTGCACAAGCAGAGGATAACAGTATTTTTCAAAGATCCTTAAAATAACTGAATCTGATACATTCTGATCTAATAAAAAATTTGCTTTGGATAGATGTCTTCTCCTTTTAGTATGTAGTAGTTTTGGAAATTAGAGGCTGGAATTACAGGTAATCTAACAGGAGTTCAAAAATACAGGGGTCCTCCAAAATTCCTTTTCTGCTGCTTCCAAACAATATATTACTGGAAAGAAACTACATTATTGTTGCTTTTTATGGTTGAAGGGGAAAAGCGGTGTTATAATTTATAATTTTAACAAATCTTTGACACTGTAAAAATTAACACTTTAAAACTTAGTCTGAACCATAAAGAAGATCAAAAGCACCATTATTAATAAGATATTTAAATTTTTATGAAAAATAAGTGCATATGAAAGCTTATAAGATAATATTCTCACTCAATAGCTTTATAGTAAAGCATTTGATAAATCAGAACAAGGCGTTGTATTGTATTATTTTAGACAGTGTTGAATCTAGTTCGCTTAAATAAACAAATTGGCATTCTCAGAGTTGTTTATGTCAGACATCCATCATGACTTCGCACTTTTTCTATTTATTGAACAGATTAAGAGACAGTTGTTGAAGAAGATATCTCAGAACACTGACTTATAACGAAGATTTCTATTAGATACGGGCAATCTTACCAGGAGCTGTCTAGGTAAAAGAATGGCCTTTGATTTGATCCTTTTTCAAAGACGGCTTACAGATAGAGAAACTGTAACGGTAATACTTCGACACGCATGAGGCAAGCGTCTGGAGATAGACATGTTATTAATCTTGATTTATTTAGAGGGGACTTCTTTTCCAAGAGCTCCGGATTTTTTACCTTTCGCATCTATCTGGAAAAGCCGCTTATCCATAATATATGGCAGCTCTAATCCAGGACAGGGAAAAACAGTGTAAAACTTCTTGAAGTCGGTATAAGATTTACGTTAATGGTTACGTTTTTGTTTACCTTAAGTAGCAGAGCTCAAATACCATACTCTGATGATGTTTTTCAAAATAATAAAATAATGTAACAATAAGATCTGCATAAATTTAGTTTAGAGTTAAGTTTTTAGATGATTTCATATTTGATTGATAGTACAAAGCCCAAAATTCCAAAAAGAAAAGGCCTACAACAAGAAAATGGCTATAAAGGAATAAAAACAATTATTTTATAAGCATTTGACCTTAATCAGTGCTAAATGAAAGTTCAATTGATGTAACAGTTTTAATTTTATCTACTAATTTAATAAACAACTTATTTAATTTAAATTTTGATTTTAGAAAGTGCAGAAGTTTGAAACAGATAACCAGATAATAAATATGTTAAAGACACTTGTATCCCAAATATTGTTCATAGATTTTTTAAGTGTTTGAGAATTAATAAATTAATAAAAAGAGGAATAAAAAAAATTAATTCCTAAAATTAAAAATTTAAATCGTTACCATAACACAAAATATTCCTCAATTCCTAGGTACATACTAAATGAAAAGCATATAGTCCCTCAGCGACCTAGAATTATTCCATGAATTTGTACTACTACATTTCCTCTTTAAATATATAATACTATCAAATCAATTCAGCAGAAAGTTTTGGTAGTTTGAAATCAACATTCAGCATTTTCAACATTCATTCGACATTTACAACAATCAGCATTTTTAATCTCAATTTTTTTGTTGTTGTTGATGGTGTCTGTCGAAATTTGTGCCTGTCAAATCGTAAATAGTATCGAAATTTATAACTAATGTCGAATTGAAAGAATTAAAGATTTTTTAAATACTTGCTGTAAAAATTGTATTCTTTTTTCAAATACATATTGACTTTTGAAAGTACATATTCCTTTCTATCATGTTATAAAAATATCCATTTCCTTTAATATAATAAATATAAGTTTCCCATAAACTAAAATATTCTTTGTTATTTTGTTGTCAACCCATAACATTCTCGATTACATATTATTCCATTTCGTTTTCGACTTTTATTTTTGTTTATTTGATCATTTTTATAGAAGCACATTGTATAAGATAATCATTATAATAAATGTTTCGAAATTACTTGCTGCTGAATACAGGGTGGTTATAATTAAACTTCTCCTATAAACAGTAGCCTATAACGTAAACGGACAAACGGATTGACTCGAAATTTGATATATAGACTATACACGAGACGCGTTCACGGAATTTCGAAAAAAAAAGTTTCAAAATGTCCCCCAGAGGGCGCCTTATCAGAAAAAGACATTAAATTTAATACAATAAACGACCAAAACGGAATATAGAAACAATATTAACAATCCAGAACAAGAATTATGAGTAATAAAGTGAAAAACCTGGAAAAGGTGTCAGTTCTAGGAAAAAAATGTCGAGATTTGGACGCTTTTGCAAAGAGGAAGCTTTATTTAAAACTGATTAGTATAAGAAACATTTGCAGTCGTTGTCAGGTTTTATGCCGATGTTTCCGGCTGTAATGATGACGGTATCTTATTGCGGCATTGAATGACTTAAAGAACTCCATATGCTTCATGTGCGGAGCATCACAACTGATCAGTTACGATCTGCAGTTGAACACACTGTCCATCGACTTGAAATTTTGCAGGTGATATGAGGGTGGTCACATGGAGCACCTTTCCCTCCATCATCCTGGACATGATTAACAACTGCTCCTCTTGTGCAATTTTGTCCTAATCTGTTTAGGTTTCTGCAAAGTGAACTACTTTTCTCAAATAGCGTACTGTTATTTTTCCCTTACCTTTTCTTAATGTGGTTCCATGACAAAATGATCAGAAACTAGTCAATAAATATTAACATTGTTTCTCTTTTCCGTTTTGGTAGTTTATTGTGTTAAAATTAATGTTTTTCTTGAAAAGGGACCACTGGTGTACATTTTGTAACTAATTGTTTTTTCGAAATTCCGTGAGCGCATCTCGTGTACAATCTCTATTTCAAATTTTGTTGCAATCTTTTCACCCGTTTGCGTTGTATGATGCTGTTTATAAGGGAAGTATAATTATAATCACCCTCTATATTCAGAAGAACAGAAATACTGATATTTATTTTTCTATATAGTCCATGTCATAAAATTACATATGAGTTAGAGGGACACTTGCTTTAAATTCTCTTAACCTCTTTTCCCATAAACCAAAATATTCTTTGTTGTTTTACAAAAATGACAACGTCAAGCAGCAAACCATTAGGACTGAAAAATCCTTACCCAAAAACAAGGTAAATTAGAAGACTGACAACGGCTTAAAAGATTACTTCATGCCTTCTGGTAAAATATTATCGATCCAAATTAGTTGGTTAAAATTGAAGTGGGGCTTCAACATTTTTTCCCCGCTTCTCGAATTAACAAAATGGAGAATGACAAGGCGGAAGTAATTCCTCCAAATCCTCTTCAATGCGGAGGTGGAGAAATGCTTTCAGCTAAAACTTTTTGCAACTTCCAACTAAATTTTTTGGCCTCTTGGGATAGATTTAAACTTTGGATAAAAGAAAGAAAACAAAGAATATCGAATATAAATAGCTGACTTTTTTAAAATTAATTTTTACAACTTAGTATTATTTTGCATTGCATTCTTATGGGAATGACGGCAACGCTTAGAGCATTTTAAAAGGTATCATTATCTATGTAGGTATCTATCTATTATTTAAAAGGTATCATCATTTTTCAGCTGATTTCTTTACCTTTTTTTATTTTTTGTAGAAAATTGTAAAATTTGGCCAAGTTGAAATATTGTTGAGCATACAAAAATTAATAAAATGATATATAATGACATACATGATATTGTCGTCGTTTTTTCAAAGTTGTTATCATCTACACTATCTCAAATTCATTTTATCGCAGCTAAAAAAGTTATCCTGCCTTTGTTTCGCATTAAAACTGAAACTATGCAATTCTAGTAGATTTCCGTACGGACATTCATTGCAATAACATGGTAGCCAGGTCTTTTTGAACCTCAGGGTTCTTGTTTTTAAATGTTACATTAGTGAAGATCTGCAAGTGTGTAAAAGTAGGAGCGTATTAAAAGTGACATTAAAAATCAAACATTTTCCCATTAGTTCAGAAGTTTGACGAGATTGCGAATTAAAGCTTCGTCCTTATCTGACTATGGCTTAAAATTGCGAGAAACTATTCAAGACAACCATTGTGTTGCTTTAAAACAAAGACACAAAATAATTAATTTAGAGGATAAGTAAACCAAAAGTTATAAATAATTTACACAAGCAAATGAATGGCATTAGGATATTCTTGAAAGACAATTTTACTCAGAACTTTTCTCATAACCCTGACTATTATTTCGCAATTGGATGTCAAACTGAAACAATATAAATAAGCTTTGTATGATGATTTAGTATAAATAAGTTTTCTTTAATATTTTAATATTTTTTAGCATGATTAATGTCGTAACAATCAGCTATATGTAATGCTACACGAAACTTTTTGAAATAATCTTTATTTCCTGTGTTTTCCTTTGGAAGAGGATACTATACACTTTCAGTTTGAAAGTTTTCCTACCAGTAACTACTGTTTCTGAAACCTGGAGGTTTTATCATTATATGGAGCCGTTACAGAAATAGAGGAATTATCACGTACTACGCAGCTCTAATTGAAATCTACTGTCATGTGGAGTGTTGGACAGACGAGCAGTCATTTGAACTCTTGAAAGCTCCTGCGAGTTCTCAGTGATTCGTGACATCGTTGTTATTTTTCACCGAATTGTTCTTCTCTAGTGCTCTTCTGTTGAAATTAATGTTTTCTGTATACTACGTTTGTGCTATGTTTTGTATTTTTATATGAAGTAAGTATTGTTATTCTTTTTAAGCTTATTGAACATTTCACGCTATATACACCCAACTGATATTGGATTTTTCCTTAAAACGATTATCTCTAAAAACGTGCTAACTCAAAGACGCTAACGCACAGCAAAAACACATCGATTATGAATTGTGGCCGAACAGTAAAGTTTTAGCACGATGACAAATCGTAAGCGGTCAACAATAGATTAATAAAAAAACATGGACAAAAACTAAGGGGAAATATTTAAAAAAAAATTATAATCTAATCAGCTGTTATATTATGTTCAAAGTAGTATTTCTCTAATTTTTCAAAAGCCTTCACATAAGGCTTTTTTTAACTGTTGAAAATTTATTAATTACAAATTAAAGGTAACTATAATTGGAAATTTATCCTCTACCTTATTTATTACAAGGTATTGAGCGAAAGTAACAAAATTTGAAAAGAAGTCTTAAAGTGAAAAAATCATCACGATTTTTAATTTGGTAAATATTTATTAAATAGGTAGACTTTGATTTAAAAAAATGAGTTATTTAAAAAATACCATACGATGAAATACGTACTATTCCATGATGTATCAATTTAAGATGAATTAAAATTCGAAAATTAGAAAAATGATCCTAAATACATTTTATAAAGAGAAAAGTGCATTAATAGCGTCTTTATAAAGAATTTATTAGTAAAAATACCTCGAAAAATGGTCTAAATAAACCAATTTTTATTTTATTTTTATAAACTCTTGTCTCCCTATGTATGTCATAAATGGTCGTCTGCTCATAACCATTAGTACATAAATCGCAGATTGCTTTTTTTCCTTTTTCGTACACGTAGTATAGAGAAAGTATAGTAATCGTCAGAAAATTCGAACTCGACATTTTGACTAATCTCTACTTTTTAGACTTCCTGAGACATTTCAGACGAGTCCACATTTTAGACGATTTGAGCTAGACTGTAAAAATTTGATATACGGTCTTTGAACCAAATTTGCTGATTACTAACAAATGTTGAGTAAAATCTGTTCCGATGAAGTTCGTTTGTGCAGCTGTTCGAATATAAGTTAACACGACAATTACAAAATAAAGAGAGCTAGATAGATGAAATTCGGTACATAAATATAACATCTATAAAGCAGACACCTATCAAAATTTGAGACAAATCCAACTGCGAGCTGACTGTCTGTCGTCTGTACTTTTAGAAGCATGCAATCTCGATAATTCAAAAGCGCAATTACTAAAATTTATGAATTTGGTATGGGATTTAGTGACTTCAAGTGCAGTTTGGTATCAAATTTTCGTTTCAATCTGTTGACAAAATGTTTAAAACACAAATTTGATTATTGGTTGCCATTTACTTTATGCCAGGGATTTATCGCCAAATAACTCGGTAAGGGGGACGCGATAGATTCAGTAAAAATGCTGAATTCACGCCAAAATTTATATTCTTTAACTATTAAACGCCAGTGGCATTTAAGGCGTTCTCAGAGATGACAACTTTATGCAGCAGTATGCGACAAACTTTGGGGGGGGCACACCCACTGGTTTTATCAGCAAATTCAGACAACTGCTTTTTTTAACTTTACAGATTTACACAAGCATTGCCCGATGTTTTTTAAAAAAGTTTGAACTTTAAAGGAATTATAAAGTCATATCCCTAACACTCCGCTGAAATAAGTTAGCGAGTGAGCAAAGTACTATAAATACCATTTGTACCCTATGATGCTACTTCTACTCACTCTCAAGATCAGAGAGAGTAATATTATTCCATCACTGAATCCGAAATTTTTTCTGATTTCCTTATATGTTAGCTAATCTGTACACAGATGAAACAAACAATTTATAATAAAACAGCGCCAGTGAAGAAAGGTTAATACGAAGAAATAATCTTATAGAATGAAACAAGAAATTTTCTCTATAAATAGTTTCCGATCTCGATGGTTCAAGGAGAAATACTACAAACTTTAAAGAAATTCTAAACATTGTGTCTGATACTCCAGAGTGAAAAATGGCGACGAGTAAACAAGGTTGCACGTGCTTAATTAGCTGCTAGTGATGTTCCTTCGACTAATTATCTTTAAGATAACCGTTCTCTTTTAAGCTCATTTGGGATGCTAATGAAGCCCTCTCTGTTTTTGACAGTAACTCTTAACAGGTTGCTGATCACATTATTACGGTTTGCGATCAATAACTACTTTTAAATAATTTTCTAAAAATTTGATTGAATCTCATTTTTTGAGAAGTAGCTGATATTTATCTATTATATAATTTTTTTGTGTGTGTAAACAGTGCGTTTTATTCGCAGTATGATTAGTATATAGCGAGTTACCGGACCGATCATGTTGGAGGTTTGTTTTGTCAGTATTGTATGAAATATTTAGTGAAATTTTTTATTACGTCGTATTAAATATTTATATTACATTTGATAGTGATATGGAGGCAGATACGGTGAATTAAAGTTTAAAATTACATCAAAGTAACAGCAAATGAGTTTAAAACAATATTATTTTTTTAATTCTGCATAGTTTATGGCAATCGTTTCGCAACAACTACACACACACACACACAAACACACACACACACACACAAACACACACACACACACACACACAAACACACACACACACATACATACATACATACATACATACATATATATATATATATATATATATATATATATATATATATATATATATATATATATCTGTGTGTGTGGGTGTATTGAAGGGTGGGAATATTCATCTTGGAATGTTTTTTTTAACTTTCAATTAATTAAAAATTAAACGAGATTTTGGCATTTTTCACAGATAACTTTCCAGAATATAGTAGCATAAAAATTATTTTTACATCATATCAGAATTTAAAAAAAGGTAAAATTAAACGTATAAAGATATTTAATAAAAAATTAAGAATAATTTTCAACAATATTGTATACACAAAATAAAATTCAACCTTATGAGCAGATTATGCTTGCATAAAAATTTTTTTTCTCCTTTTTGGGATCATATTGACAACAATACAAATTAAAAGATCAAATTAACGCTCACTACAGCTTAATTTTAGAAATGTACAAATTTTAGCATATGTCTATATGGAGTAAGGTAACTATGAACCATGACAATCTCTTGAAAAATAAATGCAAGAGGAAGGTTTCTGTGATCATTTAAAATACCTATATTATTGATTCAATAATTTTATGTTACTTAAGTCAAACCTGTTTTAATATATGCAGGATAGCTACATTAATCGGTATCACTGTTATTCATTTTTTTTTATTTCTACGTTAAAGGATCTGCTTCATAGAACGTTTGGAACATTTTTTTGTTGCATTATGCCTCAGGTAATATGTCGATATTATACCCGGCTTTTAAAAATTATACAGTTAAAAAGTGATAATTTTTCTATTCTCGATTTTTATGGTTGTCTCCGTATAAAAATATTCAGTGGTAAATTTTATTTTTGTGCATCTGGGTATCTTTTAACTGGCGCAGTTATAAATGCATAATAATTGTTCAAAACTACATTTCTTTTCAATTATTCGTTTATTTCATGTAGTTATTCTGGTAATATTAAATTACAAACAGAAGACAGAAAATTGCAAGCTGTTTTAAAATTAAAAATTCTAACGAAGAAGAAAGACCACACCTCATAATAACCACATGCAAAAATCTTAAACATGAATATCTTTTGACAGAAAAGTTTTATCTTTCTACTTTAGTATGAATGTCATATGGGAACGCATGCTACGATTCATCCATTTACTTCGTTGCATCCTTAGACAATACTTTTCCATACAAATACATAAGCAAGTATTTATAATAAAGATGAATATGTGTGTGTCCATTTCTTTTATTTCTAGATTTAACTAGGAAGTGTCTGTTTCTTTCTAATATCCAAAGTATATAACGAAAAAAATATAATAATGAATAAAAGAAATCGAATTGATTTTTTTTTTACATTTTTACCTTTTAAATCTCTTTGAATTTGAAGAATATATATTTGAATTACTTCCATTTGTCAATCTGTTCATGAACATTGTAATTTATAAGCGAAACGCTTTAAGCTGGAAGGATGAAATTTGGTATATGATTCTTATGTCAATTTTTTTATTTTTTAAATCAAACTTTGAAAGAAAAAAAACCATTCGCAAGAAGCATATCTTTCTAGCTGTTTGGGTTCAAGTAAACACAATAGCTACAAAACATTTGATAAATAAGATTTAGAACACAGTCTAGGATGTAGATCCATTATAAATATTGAACCGAATTCTTTGACGTTTTTGAAGTTAGTCTTTACTTTCACATGTCTGTGAAACACGGTAACTCAAAAATGCAGCGGCTTAGAGAAACGAATTCTGAAGCACATATATATTTTTTTTTCCAAATTTTCGACCAAATCTGTCAAAATGTTAACCGTCTGTCTGAATTTCTTTATGAGAACTTAATATTTTTATGAACAAATGAATTTCTTATGTGTGCACCATAATTCAAAAGCTCAATAACTTTGAGAAATGAAATTTGACGTGATATCTTCTTAATAACGTAAGCATACATGTATCTACGATAACTCATCAAAGCAATAATCTAAATAAATGGAATTTCGTATGTGAGTTTAGCCCTAAAATTGTTATTCTGTGTCAAATTTCGGTTTCGATGAATAGAAAAAGAGATATCTAAAATACAAATTTTTTTGCTATGGTAGATGTATTTTTTTCCCATGACAGAGCTTAGAAAGATCATGTGTACTTTGAAAGTTAAAATATGAGCACTCACAGAATTTATGGAATTGGCAAGACCCAAAATTTACCACAAGCCGAAAGGCAACATGTCTTCAATAACAGCATATGGGAAAGTGTTTGAGACGTCATTCTCACTGGTTTATAATAATATTAATTAGGTTAATAATATTGATATGTAGAAACGAATATTAGATGAAATTAGGTAGAAATATCTTTTAACCATAAACTCTTTTTGATACTAATTCAATTATAAACAGTATGGGATAAAAAACGGTTCATTTGTTAATATTTTTCTTAATGATAAGTTCATCAAAAATATTTGTAACGATGATAATTAAATAGATAAGCATTCAAAATAGCGTTTTGAATTTAGAAAGAGAAAAATGTTATTTTCTTTATTTTACTCTCTTTGGATGAGTGGTTGTTTGGGAAAAAAATGTCTGACAACTTCCTGAAAAATTACGAAATTAAATGAACTTCACAGAAGGAAGGTAAAGAATTTTTTCCCTTTTACTAAGCGTTGTAAGCGTTTGGATAATGAGAAAAACTGGAATCCAAATGAAAAAAAAAAGTTATCATATTTTATAATTACTTTCTATATCGCGTATTTTGTTAAAAAAATGAAAACAGGGGAATTAAGTTTGGAATTATAAAAGTATCTCCGAATGTATTTTGGGATTATCTCTCTACATTCAATTGGATATAACAATATTTTATTTTCTTTATAAAAATGATGAATTGGATATAACAATATTTTATTTTCTTTATAAAAATGATGAATTGGATACAACGATCTTTTTCTTTCTTTCTTATGGAAGAAAGTCAATCTATTAAGAACGTTTTGTTTATTTTGTTTGGTTTCCCGCCTTTACATTTTTTGTAAACGACATAGAAATGAAAAATTCATTATAATAGTAAAAAAATGACATAGGAATTCCAGTCACTTTCAACATTGAAGACAATTTTGATTCCAAGGGGGGGGGAAAGATCCAAATTATATTTATATATGTGCATCACTGTCTATTTGAATTATATGAACAAAATAATTCAAAAATAAAAAAAAAGGTTAATAAAAGGGCTAGATAAATGATATTTATCATGTAGTATTTCCACTTAAATTATCTCGAAACAAATCATTACAAAAGGTAAAGGCTTATATTTCATATATTTTCATCTTTTAATTTAATTAAAAAACTTAAACTTAAAATTCCTTTTTCAATGATATAAAGTATTTGTTTGTTATGTATTCTTTTGACTTTTCAAGAAGAAAATTTTTTTGCATGGATTCTTAATATTTTAAATATATTTTTTTATATTTTTGCAGAAAATACTTTACTTTTCAAATAACCATAAAGAAAATAAAAAACTACCTAAAGTTTAGAAGGAATAGCTTTATTTTTAATATATGATACTGTTATTAAATACGAGGAAATTATAACATAATTTTATAAAAATATTATAACACTTTTAAGACATTCGTTATAGAAATATTAAAAAGTATTTAAAAGTTTTAAAAGTTTCCATTCCTCAAATATTACAATTACGTCAGTAAGCTGTGTAAAAACCTCCTATTATTAAAAATGAAGAAGTTTTTAAATTTTTCAACGATGCAGATCTAATAAAACAACGATTTCAAAAAATGCTTAGAAAATATTTTAACCATCTACGAGATTGGTTATTTGTATCAAACACTTCAAAAATGATAATGAATTTGAATGTATCAGTACACTACTTGGTGGCACTACAGAAGTAAGTCAAATAAGACATTTAAATTAAACATAAATTCCTTTCTTACACTTTTCCAAAGTAGCCTCCGTATTTTTCTAATTCGCGTATAAATTCATTTTTTTTTCAAAAAAAGATGTTGAAATTAGAATGAGAATGAGCTACAAAATTCTAATAAAAATAACCAAATTTAAAGTACTTATGGTATCTTTGTTTGAATCGTAGAGTTGCAATCAAAAATCTATCTGCAAGACAATTAGAGATCTAACAGATAATTCACAAGAGGGAAAAGAGAATCTATTTTCTTTGAGGTGAAATTGTTAAAACAGGTCATACTCAAAGGAAAAGTTGCAAGAATGCAATTGTATTAATATATTAAGAAAATTTAAACATCATTAAAAAAGAGTGTCAATTACTGTTTTAATAATGACAAATGGATATCGAAATAAGAACGTGTAATAATTTTTTTAATATTGTATGGTTCAAATTTATAGCGCGATTTAGAAAAGACATACAAAGTGAGGGCAGAGGTTTTGACTTTTCTTCTACAAATGTATGTATATGTAGAAACATCAAAAAAAAAATGTTGAAAAAAATTTCTATTAATAAGTAGAAAGAAACAATTTTTTTATTGCATAAAATTTGCAATTTTAATAAAAAATAAAATATTAAGTATTTGATATGTTAATTCTTTTTTCTTACCGTCAATAGTAAAGCAATGAATTCAGCAGATAAGGAGGTTTAGAAATTTTAAAAAAGAAGCCATTTTTTTTTTTTTTTTTTTTGTCAAGAAACATTAAATTTCTGATTAAGCCAGTAGCTGAACAAAAGATATGCTATTGCATCTTATAATAAAATAAAAGATCAACAAGGATTAGTGTAAATTACAAAGTTTGTACTTATCAGCCAACTTAATGCCATGCATAAGACACCATGCATTAAATTTTTTTTTTACAAAATAAAGAAATAAAACAAATTTGTAATCAATTAAAACTCTTCCTTCTTTTTTAAGTTACTGCAATTACTCCATAAATGCTTTCGTTCCAAAGTTATTATTATTTTTTTTTCTGTTCTCAGGAGAATTTGCGGTTAAAAGTTTTAAATAGAAATATTTTCAATGTACAATAAAATAAAAACTAAAACATTATTTAATTCGAGATACATTGTTCGAATTGAGTTAATTTAACAATAATATTTATCAATTAGAGCGTTTGCATGAAGAGAAATGACAATTTTCATGCTTCAGCAATTTCTTTTCCATTTCTTTTCTAAATTTACTTTCTTTGTTAACGAAGTACACAAAGAAAAATAAACGTTAACTACATAAGAATTTTATTAATTGCTGTATTACTGACTCCCCAGAAAAAAAAAGTCTTAAGATCTCTTCTATCTACATGCACAAAAAATAACTCACAAATAGATTAATATGCAATGGTAAGATTTAGCATTTGATTTTAACATCAAAATGTTAAGCCTGCATCGAATTTAAGCGAATTCGGGGGCAAAAAGACTTCTTCTCCCCATACATTATGAATGCTAGATGTATGGAATTTGGTGATCATATTTGGTCAAGTGGAACTGTATAAAAATTTAGATGAAATGCGTTTACATACTGACTGCTTGTTGGTCCATTTATTCAAACGTAATAACACATGATTTTCAACAATAGATTTCATATTTATAAATAAATTCAAGCCGTTTGTAATATCTCATCAACTCTTGGTTTTTTTCCCCAAAGTAAGGATTATCTCTATTCTTTATTCTATTATCCTCACAGTTTGAGCTACAAGAAATTGTTACTGTAGTACCTTGAAAGATAACTGGTATTTGATTAGTAATACGTTGTCATGTGACTCGATTCCTTTCGGAATATTAGAACATTCAATAAACAGAACAGGTATAATACTAATGTCAATTACAAATGAATACTTAAAAATCTTTTGTTGGGCGAATAATGAACTTCAAGTTATGCATTGGATATTTAATAGAAATGAATCATAACATATATTACCGACGAATATTTGGCTTCAAAAGAAAAAAGATATGCTGGGCCTGTGTGACCTTCTAGCGAAAGTTTCACACCAATGGAACAAGGGTTTCTACACAATTTTACGACTGTCCCTTTAATCAGCAGATACCAGCATTTATTTAAGCTCCGGTGCTTCACAGATAAGGCCGGCACTCGTTAAAGCCAGTAGTTTTGTTCTTTTCGTGGAGGTAATTAACCAACAGGTTGTACTCAGTTAATTTCTGTAGAGCTTAGATTTCTGATGCAGCATGAAAAAACGAAACTGATATTATCTGGAACTCAATTAGGTACACGGATAAAACGATTTCGTTAAAAACGAATTAACAGGAATGGTAAGTGAGATAGTTTTTATACTTTGGTTTCATGGGTTTTTAATTTTATTGCACAATCGAGGAACAGGAGTAGTTCTTTTAATGGTAAAACCGATACTTTCTTTAGCTGTATGTGCTTCCTATCAGTTTGAAAAATAGTTAAGTCGTGTTTGTATCCGTATGTCTCACGGTACCTAATAGGACAGAAAGTTCTATCTAATTTATATATATCATGATACTGATATATATAAATTTGTCAAATAAATATATATCAGTATCATGATTTTTATTGAAATGTAAATATTTTTTAAAGAATTATACTAGCCAAGTGTAATTTTAAAGAATATTTTTAAAGGATTATTCTTATTTCAGGGGAATATTGATTTGGCTTAGTTTTAATTAAATCTTTTATGCATAACTGATAGTCATGATTCTGTCAAGATTATTTTTTAACCATCACTTAGCGACGCATGTTGAAGTTTTCTTTTTTTAATAGCCTTACACCTGTTCTATTTATCCTGTGCATGGATGTTTCTAATAAAGATAGAACTTCCAACTTTTTATACAAACGTAACTATAAGAATCATTTGTTCTAGTTTCCAGGATGATTTTCGTGATACTGAATTTTCATTTAGTATCACGAAATGAAATGAATAAAGAATGAAAATTAATGCAAAAGATATTTTTAATAGTTTTCAAAAATGAGAAATACATTCTCGTAAAATCAAACTAGAACCATTTTCTAGGTATGGTTGTGCATTTAAAAATGATATTTGTGCAATAATATATTTAAAAGATCCTGCGAAGAAATCCAAATCCTTCATTAGTTTTTTGGTTAATTAAAATTTCCAAAAAGAAAAAAAAACTTTCTCAGATATGTAAATTCGAATCCTTTAAAAATATTTTGTAATAATATGCATTTTTGTGTGGTAATTCTACTCTGTACTGTGCCAACACAAGAACTTTAAAGATCTTGCTTGTACAACGTCAATGTATACACAAACGCTATCCCAATGAATATTGTAGATCCTCAAAGTTTAACAATAACTTACCTAACAATACCATAACAATACAAATTATTGTTAACCATAACAATACAAATTATAGCAAGAAAATTATTTTTCCATTATCTTAAAGTTATGGTTTTGAAATAACAGAAAATCTAAGCATTATAAAAAAAACCGTGCCTGGATATCCACTGATATATATTTGTAAGTTCACTTATACCTAATAGGTAAATAAGCATCTATTATATATTAGACATCTCGCCAAGAATTTCAGTTCTGTTTACTTTAAATTAAATTCCGTATGCATAAATTTAAGTAAATGATTCACACAGGAATTTATTTTAAAGAAACAAATTGTGAGAAAAATTAAACTTGTGTTATTTAATAGAATAACACCTATTCTGTACAAAATGTATATGAATCACCCAAATAGAATTACACTCCAAGACGTCCTACGTTTACTATCTTAACTATCCGGTTCATCTACTTTCTAAATCCTCCAGTATTATAATTTCACATTCATATTTGTCATATAAATTACATACATATCACACATATCTCCTTTTCCTTATCCTTGAATAATAGGAAATAATCCCGAGATTAAATGTTTGATGAGAAAATAAAAACACTTGAATTTCATAGCAGCAATGGGGCTTATTGTTCAAAATTCAGGGGACTATTAAAAACTTTTGGGAATTACTCAGAAAAAATTTTTATGTATGTGTATTAAAATATAAATACTTCAAATTTCTTTAAAGACATTTTAAAACTAAATATACTATTTGAAAAAAACATAAAATATATAATTTTTAAAAATTTCAAAATATTCCTTAATTTTTAATTTTTCCAATTATTTTTTTCTTATTAGCCAATGTAAATTTCTTTGAAATAAAATGACGTACGATTTTGTAATTCCAATAAAATGCTAATTTTTTAGAAATATTTTTTATGCACACTTTATGATTTTTCATAGGAATTCTGTGTTTTTTTCTGAACTAAAAATAACTTTTAACGAGCTAAAATATCTCGAAACATAAAATGAAAAAGCCATTTTCTTTTAATGTCTGACCGAAGTCTTTATTTTCAATTCTATTTAATTCCTTCAAAAATTAAGATACCTGGAACATTTCAAAGATATTTAAATCTAATTACAACATTGTTCTGTGAAAAGTCATTAAAATGCACTTTTTTCCCCTCTTAACCCTTCTAATCTTTATTTTATTGAACAATACGTTATATAGCACTATTTTAGTTGAATGTAAGCATATATTTTGATAATTAAACGATAAAAATATAATTGCACGTTTTCGTCCATTTTTGCTTATTTCAAAGTCCACTGTCCCCTTAAATAAAAATTTAAAAAAAAAACATTAGGATTCAAGAAAAATTTGCATTACTTTGGCATCATAAAAATAATTTTTTTTGAATTTTAATGTGGTTTAAAAATCGTTTATGCGTTGTAATATTTTTAGAATTTAATACAGAAAACAATCAAAATTTCGCTTTCTTTTTAATTAAATAAATTGGTAATTAAAATTTCGTTCCGTATTCAACCTTCTTGCACCCTAATTAATATTTTTTTTTCCAATTTTGATAGTTCTATGTCTAATGGTCGGACGTGTAGAACACCAACACACACATTTTCCCCTCTATTATTAGTAGAGATATTCTTAGCTACGCTTTTTCAACTATTTGGTCACTTAGGCAACTCATTTCCTATATTTTAAAAGCTAAACATAACAGGAATTATTGCTCTTTGTCCTTAGATGATGCGAAATTTGTCACTGAACATGGGACTGCACAATGCATTCTTATTGCATCAAAAGACGACTCAATCGAGAAGGATTTAGAATCTAACAGAACATCAGCGTTTTGTTATTTCTATCTTTCAAATACAGTATAACAATTTCAAAATACATTTGAGCAATATGGAAAATCAATTTCTGAGCATCATTTGAAAATTTAAAACTCTTTTATAAATGATAGGAATAAAAAAATGGCTGCCTATTTCTTTCATTAAAGTAAATTCCATAAATATATTATAAAGGTAGCATATTTTGTTTCTCAATAATCTTGTTTCAAAAGATAAGCCTATGAAATCATTACAAAGAAAAATTGATTATGGCTTAATAAAAAGAAGTAATTCAGAATCTGAAAGAGACTCTTTTATTATATTTCATCCATTAATAAATTGAGAAATAAATCTAGTTGAACAAATGAGGCAGAATTTAAATGCCTCGCTGTTCGCTTTTTTTAATAGAATTCAAAAATCATTACATTTTTGATTATAATACTTTTTATCTAATTTGTTTATTTTATACTAAATGCTAATAGAAATAGCAATTTCTTCACCTTCAATTCAGATTTCTATCATCGCTTAATGGATTCCGTGTTTGTTCCTTGTTTTCAGATTCTTGTTAATATCGTTTTTGAAATTGATTTTTCCTCATTGGAATATAAAAAACAATTTAGTCACACTTTCATTTACGGAATATAATAGGATGTTTATATTTGTGTTCGTTTCTAGAAAGCAAATTCAAATCATGCTTATTCCATTGTTAAAGGGAAAAAAGAGATAAGCTTTTACTAAAAGAAATAAAATATTATCTAAACGTAAATAAACCATTTATCGTAAAGGAAATTGAAAATAACATAATAACTAAAGGACTATTTTTTGGACAAATTATGATTTTGTTTGAATAAATAAGTGATATTATTTTTTTAAATTATAATATAAGACGTCTTTACTTAATTTTAATCTATATAACTCACATTGTTTAGTTCGTAGTTTAGTTGACTCATAGTTTTTTTTTTCAATTCATTTGTGTTTTTTTTTGTTTGTTTTGTTACTTATGCACTTGTCACAGACAAGCCTGCGGACAAAGTCAGCGACTTATATCGAATTTGAGTACTAGCTTCTAAGGGTAAGGGCGCCTGAAAACCCGAGGGCAGAAGTCTGATTTCTAGCTCATATGAAGATGACATTCACACACTTTCTTACACAACACCTTTTTACAGAAGGACTCTTTCACACACTTCACCGATAGAACAAAAGGCAAAGAACAACCATATCCTAACCAGGACTCGAACCTGGAACCTCGAACTTCTTTTAAGTTTAACATTTGGAGATATAATTTAAATGTTTCTGAACAAGCTTTCTTAATAGAACCTAAAAGTCACTGCATTTTTGCATTTAGAACTTTTTTTTCTCATTTATTTATTTTATATTAAATGCTAATGGAAGCAAAAATTTTTCGTCACCAATTCATATTTCTGTCTTTACTTTCATTATTTCCTTGGAACATTTTTTAGGAAAAAAACGATTTTATCATTTTAAAAATTGACATTTCCGCATTGAGGAATCTGCGAGAATCTTAGTTATATTCACATTTTGGAAAAAAAAATCAGAAACAATTTTCATAAGTATTATTGCTTCTTGATAACATTTTGGTAGCAAATTGATCAATTTATCCAAAATTGAGCAATTTGGAAGTACGGATATTCGATTGCTAAAACAACTAGAGCGATAAACATTGGCTAATAGGATAAAGACAATGAAAAAAGTGTGAACACACTATATTAAACACTGGAACACTGGAAAAAAAATATTGATCAGTTTTTTTGTGCTAAAGTCTCGATAATATGTCAGACTAAATTGTAAAAATAGTACCACCAATTTTATTGAATTGTATATTTTATAATAAAGTAAAAGCTGGTGTGAAAGTTTCATTTAAAACCGAATAATGTTTGGAAAAGATAATAAAAATACTATTGATTTAAAAAACCGTATACAGCATTTCCAAGTAACTGGATTAGGAAAATGTAAACTTTGCGAATTGAAATTTGAGAATTTTGACAGCATCTGAATAATAGATACAAGAGAAACCAGAAACTAGAGTAATGGTTTATAAACCATACTTTTATAAGATTAAATTTAGACGAATTACTTTTTTATAACTATAATACGAATTATTATTTCTTTAATTCGTAAATGAACAGTTAATCTGTTTTATTCACAAATATTCTAATGAAAATTCAATTAAAGGAAAACCTGAAAATAGATTTCATGCACATGGCCAGATCTATTTTTAAGATTCATTTTTTTTTTTGCATATGTTTTTCAAATTTTATCCTCCGGTTTTTTCAAAATCAATAAATATGCATATCCTAGGTTACATCTTCGATTTAATTGAACTGTCTTCCAAACAATATCAACATTATTGGACCAATGGAAAAAGGAAAATTCATTTTTCTCAAACACTGTTAGTCAGAAGCACAGTTACAGTGAGGGTTTTATGATGAAAAACGCAAAGCTTTTAACGACAAATGGCATCCATAAGTTACGATTTACTTGAACTCTGATCATGATTCGTCACAGGTGGCGTGACATGGTTTTCCCATAAGAGAAAGATATAAATCCAGTTCATTTTTTATTTTTATTTTTAAGGTAGGGTCGTATTTTTACTGTTACCGATAGCAATAAAGATTCTCTATGGGGATTCAGAAATATTTTCCCTATTCGTGATATTTTCTCATTTTAAATTTTTGAAACTCTTGTTTATAGGATATGGGTTTTCTTATAAAAGAAAGATATTTTCCGTATTGTAGAAGATGAACGATTCAATAGGAATTTAGAAGAATAATTTTTGAAGAAACTATTTTCTTTTTCTGTAACTTTTAAATACCTTAATATTTTATTATCTTTTTTATTTCATATGCTTTTGAGCCCTTATTAATATAAACTATATACATTTTTAGAGTGTTAACTTATAGTAATGAAATTAATTATTCAAACTAGAATGTAGACTGAATATTCTTTAAAATAAATTCTGAAATTATTTTCCGAAAAAAATAGGAGCAATTTCATAAACTTTACACTTTCTTCTTAAAGAGTAATTAAGATTATCTTTTAAGTAGCGGAAACAATGGTGCTGCTTGTAATAAGGTTGCTTTTAAATATTTAGCATGATTTTGATGTTTTTTTTATATTTGATGAAACGTTTTTACTTCAAAATGATTTTCAGATCACTTGACATTGAAGGAATGGTCTTTTTTGACAATACCTATTTATTCGTAATGGAATTTTTTTTGAATTTCGGCAATAAATAAAATATTTTTTTTTAAATTTTCGATAATATTTATTATAGGTACAATAAAAATCGTATTGTTTTCATTCTTTCATCAATAATTACAAATGTACGATTTTTTATTGTTAAACGTTAAGGAAATCAGGTCATGATCATGACTCATCAGTAATCATTTTATATATATATATATTCATCAGTGTTTTATGCTAGTGTGAGCTAATATATATGTATATATTAGCTCACTCTAGCATATTAGTGAAACTAGCTTACATGATATTCTTTATTTACCTTTGTTAGATTTGTAATGCTAGTCTTATACAAAAGCTGCATTATTTATTTTAGTTTACTGAACAAAGCGTATCTTATATCGTTGAAGCGGTGCCTCTTTTCTGAGCAATTACTTCCACCATGGAAGGACTCCATGGGAATAATTTGCTCCAATGGAGCAAGAAAGTGACTTTGCAAAATCCAATCCATTCGAGAATAACTTCTTCTTTTGTCACTCGTTGTTCGAATCAGATATATTGCTCTTCATGTGACTGGAAAACAGAGAACATAGATACTGTAATATAACTAATTAAACTATGATGCAGAAAAAAGTGTGAAGGCGTAGGCAAAAAGAAGTGCAAATAATGGTAATGAAACTCAGAGAGGCTTTAAGTTTCAGCTGTTACCTCGGGAATTGAATTTTTTATTATTAGTCTTTGCTTCAGGAAGTTTTATATATTAGTACCGTTATGTATATTATGTATATATTATACATTGCATCTAAAATATTTAGGATTTTATTAGAAATTAGAATAGGATAAAATATTCGTAAATAAAAGAAATCAACAATTATGAAAATGGAAAGAGAAGAATGAAGCATTATTCTTACCTAAAATCGTGATTTTTTATTTTTAGTAGCTTATAATTTGTGAAAAATTCATTAAAGTCGTAGGAAATATTTATTATACAGGTTCAATTATATTTATATTTAAATTTTACAGGAAGAATATGCACTTTTTATATGAAACTGCATTGCATTGATTAATATAATTTGACATTTTCCATTTTTTTGTTTCACAAACAAAAAAAGTATGTTGTCTTTAAATATAGGATAATACTTTATATATTTATGCAACACGCACATTTTTTGCAGTTTATAAATCAGATTGTATTTATTGAATAAGAATTTTTGTGTAATTTTTATTGTCCCACATTCATAACAATTTCCCACATTCATTCCTCTTTTCATAGGGCTATGATAATTAAACGAAATGCCACATTTATGTATCAGTTTCCTTCATCATACTAAGCACCAAGGTGCTAATATGCCAGAGTTTTTGTTATAATATTAAGCACTAATGTATTATTTGAGCAAAATATGTCTAATTCTAAAATATTAAAATACAAGAGTTGATTAAAATAAATTTGACTTTGAATTGAAACGAATTCTATTTATAAAATGTTTATTATAAGTGAATGAAAATTATTGTTTTGTTCTAATTACAATTTTAAATATATAAAAATTCATGTAATATTAGATGTGCCCTATTTAGGCGTAATTCCTTCGTTTATTTTATAAGATGTCACACTTGTTCACTGTTAATAAACCTCATTGATGTCATTTATTTATGAGAAAAATACTGGTCTTGAAAACGAAAATACATTATTGGACAGCTACTGCTTTATATTTCATAAATCTTAAGCAGGGTTCTGTTCAATGTTCCATACTGAATATGCACTTCGAAATTTAGGTTATAATTAATGTAAACTCAAACATTGATTTAAACTGACCAATAAACCTCACACAGCTTAATCATTAATTTGCTGCACGCTTTTCGAATAATTTAATCGTTGTACCATCAAATCCACTTTGTTCAAATAATGGAAGCAATTATCTATCATTTATGATTGAAAAGTGCTATTTAGGAACCATTAAGCTCTATGGGATATTTCGTAATGAATAATCATTATTTAATATAATCTAAACACAAATGGATAGTTCCCAAATAGCAATATCTATCTTGTGTAAACATTATCTTATCGATATTCTGCTTCCAATGTTAACATATTCATATTAATATTGTCTTTCCTATATTATCGGTTTTTAACTACTCATAACGTAACAATTTCTTCTTGATGGTAATATCATCTTGTTAATATTTTTGTATGGATTTTTGACTTTTTTTTATCAAATTGTTTATCGGGCATTGTGTATAGTTAATACCATTTGGCTCTTTATTTAAGATGAACAAATAGCGTTTATTTCTAGCTTAAAAGAAGGAATTTTCTTAATTCAAGTATATGTTCCTTATCTTAAAATATTTTTTAGGCATTTAGCTTTTTATTTTTTATTTCAGATGCATTTATTGCTTCTATTCTAAGCTTAAAAAGAGGAATTTTTTCTTTTTCATGTCTTTGTCTTTGTCAGAAATGTTGGAAACAGAAGAACTATTGCATTTTCAAAATAAAACTGTATCCTTTGTTTTATAAACAAGAGAATTAATTTGCACTGAGTGCAGAAACGTCATCGCTATCGAATGGTACAATTTACCATTGAGTTCTTATTATTCATGTATTTCTTACGGAAACACTAGTTAAAAATGCAGTAATGCTTTAACTATCCTGTCTTCCTACTTACGCTTTCGTAGTGATCACGAATAGGCAGTTATTCGTTTTAAAAACTGAATTAATTTATCCACAAAAATCATTGTTTTCAATTATTAATCACAGAATTTGAAGTAAATGGGTTCTAAATGGAAAATTTTCGTAATTCAACTATTATTTTTGTTTTTTTGCACGCCAACACCATATGAACAATTTCGGAGATATGAAACCAAAGACCAAAGATATTCAAAGACTATTTTATTGTCATTATTATTTAACACATTCGTCAGCTGTGCCGAATGTGAGTGTGCCAAAAAATATTGTATTTTTCCTCTGTATTATTGAAATCGTATTTTAATTCACACGAGATACGGTAACAGGGTACTTTCATTTTTATATACAGGGTATCGGCCAAACTGATTCTCACTGAAATGGTACCTTCTAAATCTTTAGATACAAGCATATAACCATTCAACTTATAAAAAAGCGCTTTAAATAAATTAAGGAATTATTTTTATATTGTTTGAATCGATAAATAAGTGTTGCTGAAAAAAAAGACGTAGTCTAAATATTTATACAATCTATCTGCCATATTAGTGATATTTCTTAAAATATTCATGACGCACTAATATTCTAAACAAAACCAGCCATATTAGTGATATTTCTTAAAATATTCATGATACATTAATATTCTAAACAAAACCAGTATAAGTGGTGTTCCGCCAGAAACAAGTCTCGAGGAAGAATGGTACAGGAGAGTTGCATCGAATACCCTTTCACGCGGCAAGATCCACTCCATAGTAAACCATATTCATAAATACCAAGAACTCTTCAAGACTACACAATAGCTGAGACCAAAATGCCACTTATCAAAATCAGCCGAAATTATAACTTCAAAAGTCCCTCAAAAGTGCAGTTCTGACGAAGGAAATCAAAACCACAGAACTCAGAAAGACGTTACAGATTTCTGACTTTTCAGTGATAATTTATATGCTTATACATATCATATAGATGTTCTCAATGTAATTTATCAGTTTTTTCAGTTAGTAATCTAGTTTCCCTGTAAGTTGAACCTATAGTGACCATTTGTTTAAGTATCCTTGTCCCCTCTATTCGGTTATTACGTCACCAAAAAATTAAATACAGTCGTGTAGGATTTGACACCGTTGGGATTCTCTCTGGAGAACCCTGGATGGTCTGTCGTCTCTTTCTTTCTACAAACATTTTCTTTCTTTCTTTCTTTTTTTTTTCCTTCCATCTTGTGCTCATCCAACTGGTTAGATAACTTAGTGTTATAGGCACCGGGGGCACAGGATGGCGTTATGTTATGTTATAAGTGATGTTCCAAAACTATTTTCGCATACTCTCTAGGTTTGATTGGGTTTTTTTTTATGACGCAAGAGCCAATACTGGCCAAACTGTGCCAAACGCATACTCTCTAATAAATATATTTATATATTATTAATTGCATGTCATTAATGAGTAATAGTCGAAAAGAGCTTATTAGCATGCGTTCTTGGGCAATTTTTTGACGATTAACGGCTGGGATGCCATTGAATAGGATTGATTAATCCATACTAATATTTATCATTATATGACTCCATGTAAGGGTTTAGAGGCAATCACTCTACATTTTACTATCAAAAATATATATTTATTCCACACACAAAAACATCGTGCGCTTTGTCACTGAGAGCTACTCTTTTCATTGTTTTCTTCCGCTCTCTCTGGGTGGCAGGAAAGCTGAGTCATGCTGCGCCTCATGCGATTGGATAATTAACGGAGACGAAACACACGTCACACTTTGACGCGCTTTCTCCGAGATAATTAGAAAGATCCCTACACTATTAAAATGAAAGTACTAGGAAACTGAAAGCATATTTTAGATGCCCCTTTTTAAAACCTTTTGAAACCAAAATTTGACACAAAATTACCCTAATATTTCACAAAATCAAGTGTTAAATTTCATATATTTGAGTCATAGAATTTCTGAGTTATCACGGTTGTGAAAATACAGACCGGCAAACAATCGAGTCCCTTTGACAGATTTTGTTCCATAATTCATACATACCTTCACTTTAGATATTAAATAAGTGTACAAATTTTATTCATCTGATTCTTCATTTTATAATATTAGTGTTTATACTCATATTCAGGCACCTGACCTCAAGTGACTTCCATTGAAAGGATTTCGCTCAAAATTTGATAGAATTCTACAATTATCATAGAAAAGATCATGTACCAATTTACATCTAACTAGCTTAAAGTTTTTTTTTTAATTATCCCCTTATATAAAGGCGAAATTCAAAAATATGTTGTTTTTTTTGAAGAGTTATGAAACGTGGAGATTTATCAAAATCTGGAGGTAGAATTTTTTGGAGAATTATAATACTTTCTTTTTATATATTTCGTTTTCGAGAATGTAAAAATATTGGATTTCGCTGCAATCGAAACTGTCCGAGTGGCGAAGCTTCAAATTTGGCTCTTTTATATGATTAATTGCTTTAGACTTTTGTTGGAAATCTATAGGAAAACCGCCTGTCAACCCAAACCTCATTTATTCAATGCGGAAAAAATTCAACGTTTTTCAATGATTGATTTAAAATAATGAAATTCAAAGTTTCGTAACTTAGTCATATGCATGAGCCAGAATTTTATTGTTTAACATTCTTTTATATCAAGAATAATTTACTAAATATCGCAAATAAGATGACAACGTATACAAATTTAGACTTTGCAGATTTTTCAGTGAGATATTTATTGCAAATCATTAAATATAAAATTATAATAACTTAAAATAGGATTTTTCAAGTCACTTAGAATATTTTTTCTATCGAAATTATATGTCTACCTTAGACAAGTTAGATATTATCTATTATGTCACGGTTAGGAAAAACATGATCTTATTAGAAAAATCATACACACAGAAGAAAAATTAATCATTAAATATTACTATTTTTATGAAGTAAAGCTAATGTGGCTATTTCAGAGAATGCCTTAAAGAACTGCAATCTATTAAATAATTGAGAAAACTGCTAATGTCAGTATATTATTAAAATAACGATGATACTAAATAAATTCGGATACTTGACAAATCTTCCTAATTTTTGTTCATTAAAAAAAATTAAAATTCTGTTTTAAATACAGTAAATTATTTGTAAACATTTTTTTTTGTTTAGAAAAAAAAAGAATTTATAAAAAAATAAAGCTACAAAGAAAAAATAAAGCTTTCCTGCTAAACTAATTTTAATCTCTTCAACGTCAAGCAATGACAGGAGACTTGACAAAGTAGTTATGATTTTTTTTTTCTTTTGCCCAAAAAAGAGATCGGCAACTTCAACGTTAGTTTTCAGATAATCTAATCCCTATTTTACATGCAAATAGGGATCTTCTGAAAGTTTATTTCTATTCATCTTACATGCTCAGCAAAAAGAGCCATTTTATGCCGAGAGGGGTTTATTTTTTACTTATTGGATCCAACGCGAAAACCAGCATAAAGTAAAAACAGCATTTTCCCACACAGAAAATGTAGATGTAAGTCCAAAGAGCACGCTATTCTCTGGGAAGAAAAAAAACTAAAGAAATCTTTCTTTCGGTTTCGAAATACAATTTTCATACTCTTATTTCGTTTCTATTCCTACAAAAATCCTCTCTTGAGGGAAAAAAAATGCATATTTATTGAAAATTCCAGAATGCAGTGAAATATAAGGAATCTATTGTCTTCAAGGCTTCTTTGCTTAATATACCTTCTTAGATAGGATTCTTAGCATTTATTTTATTGAAATCCTTTACTACTCGGATGCAAATGTAAGCGATAACAGCAGTGCTTAAAAATAATGAAAGTGAAAATAAATGTATTGAATTTAAAGATAAGGTTCGCATAGCATTAAACACATCTCTGTTCTAAAAAAGAAGACTATAGAACATAATCTTCCATTTTCTAAAGAACGCAAATTTACTCTTCGAAAATTCTTCACTTGAATGCATTTACATTTGCATACATTTATGGAAGGAACGACATTTCAGTGATTGCTTTGCAATAAAAGATATTAAAATGAATTTTGCAAGAAAAATTTATTCTTGATGTATTTCCTTTCAGATAAAATGACAAAAAAGTGATTTAATGAATTTAAAATCGAATCCTTGTAATTTAAAGGAAAAGAAATGAGCAAAATCCGTCAAATATTCTGAATTTATTTAGTATTTTTTATTACAATAATGCATCAGATATTAAGGGTTCTTCAAATTGTTTGCAATAGACTATAGTTCTCAAGAGTTAAAGAAAAATAATAACTTTTAGTAAGGAAGTTTTAGCACTTTGTATACTCTCTGACCAATTGTTCCTCTTTTATAAGTCAATAGATAAAATATTTTGTCTTTAGTGAAGATCGGAGGAAGAAAAAGAATGAATTATTTTATTTTTATATTTCTCAAATTTCACATCTGACTGGTACTTTTAGTTCTCCAAATTGCTAGAAGCTAACTTTTTGCAAAGTGAAGCCATTGTTGGCAATACGTCAATTGCTAGATGCTGTTTCTATGTTTTTTTCTGACATGTAATTTTCAAGATCTTCAGCGTAATATCACGTTGAATAGCATGGAAGATATTTGCTTATTCTTTCCTGTATATGACTATTCATGAGAAATACACTTTTCACAATAACTGTTAATTTATATATCTTATTCTTGTTAATTCTAACAAAAGAATCAGTATTTTTAATGCTCCCAATTGGGCAAGATGGCTCAGATAAGTTCACGACCTCGTTGCTTTAACCGAACTACTTCTATCTGTTTTCAATTTGATAATTTTATGCATGTTTATTACTTGTTTTGATTAATTCTTTTGAATTTCGTGATCCACAAATTTTTCCATAATTTTTCCAATGTTAGTCACCTACACATGCTTATGATATTTTAACCATCTCACTTTCGGAAGATTGGTTATCTCAAAATGAAGCACATGAAGTAGAATAAAAACATTTGAAGCAACAATGGCAAAAAACCCGCCCCCCCCCAAAAAAAACTGTTGTTTCATATATATATATATATATATATATATATATATATATATATATATATATATATATATATATATATATATATATATATATATATATATATATATATATATATATATATATATATTTCCTTTAAAACAAAATTAAGAAGCACGACAAATGCTTGCTATGAAAGTGCTGTCACTGCGTATTAAGAGATTTTGATATAAAGCATTCATTTTGACCCTCTATCAGTAAATTAAATTGAAATATTGAAAACGATACAAGGGATGCTCAAACTTATAAAGGAAATTTGTGCTTGATTAAAAAGGGATTTTGAGTTCTATTCATTTGCTATGAGCTAAATCCAACAAATCTTTTACTGCATACTGTTGAAGACAAATGACTTAATACTGTGGAATTAATTAGTTTACTATTTTATATCTCCTAGGAATAAAATATATTCAACTTACATCAGGATTATCATCTTGCTTAGAAGCCAAAATCACCAGTTCTCAATATCTCAATAGAAAGCATATATTGTATAGTATTATATGGCATCAAAAATATTTTCAATGTAATATATTATTCTTGGATATTGAATAACATTATATTATATCGCACAATATTATACAATATTGTGCAGCAGGATATGTTTGCCACCTGGGTTCTGGGGCACGATCGCATTTTTGCACTATCTATTTAAAATGGCAAAATAGTTGATTACATTAAAATGAAAATTTAACCAACTAAATACGAAACAAGAAGAGGCGCTTTTAATACTATATGCAAAGTAACACAGTTGATCTCAGAAACTGAATTTAATATGAATCTTTAACTGCTAACATCGGTAATTTGTCTCTGTATCCTCTATTTATGAAGTATACTTGTGAATTAAAGAAAAGTAAGATTTTCTATGATATTAGACTGAAAATAAACTATATTTAGAGTCATTTGTTCGAGCTTAGTAATTAGTTAGTAATGTTTTAAAATATTTTTCGAAGGAATTAAGACATTAGACAAATAGGGGGGGGGGACGATCAACTTTTGTGTTACTTTTTTTAAAGAAATTTATCATTAGCCATAAAAACTAGTACATGTTGGATGTCAGATTCTTTGACAATGTCTAGAGAAATAAGTCTGGAAAATAAATACTTCCTGAAAATTTTAGACACAGAAAAATCGGAACACTTACAAAAAAATGTAAGTGCATCTGTCACTATCAAATGTCAGATTTGCACACTTCTCTGCCTTCCTAGTCAAATAATGTCGTAATTAATAATGGCCAACCGTTCACAATTCCCTGATAGTGAACATGTTTGCCATCCATAGAAAATTTTATTAGTTAAAAATTAATTTGAGTTTTGGCATCTTTCCGCGATAATTTACGAAAATATTATTGAATTTTACATCATTTATAATTTTAAAATAATTCATTTTAATGATAACAGTTTAATAATCGGGGAATTTTTCTTGAAATTTTGCGATTTTTTAAAATATATTTTTTAACTTCATTTCCAACAATAAATCACAGGGGTGCCCTGAATTTTACTTTTTATTTATTTATTATTGTTGCCCTATTTTATATTTTTCATTAAATTTTTAACGGCGCAATTTTCTCCGATTGTTGGAAGTCAAAGAAGAAGAATTCGTTTTTAATACCCGTATCATTTAAAAGAAGAATAAAGAAGTATCATTATTATATGGTGAAAAAGAACACACATTTTTATTATCGCTGTGTTCTCATGATACTAGTAATAAGCAACGCTTATTTTACAATTGTTTCAATCACTTTCTTAATACTGCCACATTGAAGCAGGCAGTCGACTCTCCATGGCCGAATGGTCGTAGCACTGATCTCATAATCAATAGATTGGGAGTTCGAATCCCGCTAGAGACAATGCGGTTCACAGTGTGTGTAAATATTTAATTCCTTGATTTTTATGTTTGTCTTTATTTCATATTCCAGAAGATTCTGGACATTTCTTTAGTGTACCAGACAAGTGTTCTGGACTTTTTTACTGTCCCCAGAAAAGTATTCTGAAACTTTTTCTGCTGGTATAAAAGCAGAAAATTTGTCAGTCACTGTGTTCTCAGTTCAGAGTTGAGTTAATCAATTGGTTTAGCTCTACGTCTTGTGTGTGTCATTGAGTTCTATACTAAAGTATCTACGTGGCAATATTGAAATTTTATTATTCATAAATTTAATCAATTTCAAAGAATGATCTTTTCTTAACAATCAAAATTTTAGAAAGCAATTACATATGTACCAAATTTCCAAAATTTCATTTCATTAGCATATCTTAGTTAGGAACAAAAGCGTTCTCTCCTTAATTTTAAATTGTTTCTGAAACCTAAAGTTATAAAAAAATTCATTAAATTAAATCAACTGTTTAAAATTAGATGTAGAGATTCACAATGATTTACGTGGAGCTCAATTCATATGTAGACATATTATCTTCATCTATGGTTGATTTTCACTTTCTCTCTTTCCTAAAGGATAAGACACGAATAATTTAATCAAAAGACCAAGGCAGAATTTAAAGGTACGTTACAAATCGGATAATAAAAAAATAAGATAAACAAATAACAAATATCGTTAAACCGTCAACGAGTTATTTTATGCGTTATTATAAATGTCATATTCTAATGAGTAGCTGGGTTTAATTGTTTTCAATATCTGGTGACTACAAGTCCAATGTGATCAAAAATCTGTATAATACTGAAGCTTGATACTGAACAACATTACAGAAATCTTACATTGCCTCAATAATCTTTGTTTTAGTAACATATATGCGTAACATCAGTTTTTAATATTACGTAAATAACACAAAATAAGAAACAACCACAGAATTAAGAATGACTGTTACCTTTCGTTTTTCACGATTCCTTTATTTAAATACTTCGTATAATTTTAAGAAGTTCGACATTTTGTGAACTACAAACAATTAAATCACAAAAAAATTTAATGGATCTATGATTTTATCCTACTTGTCAGAATATTTTAAATACTTACATTGTTTCCTTTTTAAGCAATGGGGATCTCGGTTCAAATTTGTTTCCTGAACAAATGCAAAATCCTTTGGGACTCTAAAAGCGAAGACAAAGGAAGTGGAACAAAAAAACCCATAATAATATCTGTGCTTCCGTTCAATATAACAACTGAAACTCCATTAGCTGACATTTTCAGCTAATGGAATACTCCATCGCGCTTCATGAAGATGAATCCTCTGCAGACTCATTTTTCTTTTCTATTTTTACACGTTGAAAAAGGCGATTTTCGGTGTTCAAAAATGTCTTTTTCCTTTTTCCTACATCTATTCGAATGCGAAACCAACGAAAAGAAACAAATGCTATTTTAACTGGAGGAAAGCTTTAATTTTGTACCAAAATTCTCTTTCAGTAAATGAAATAAAATATATTCCGCCGGATTTGAAAGTTCCATTCATGTTTATTTCATTTCCAATCCTAGAGAAACCTTTCCTTTTAGAAAAAGATGCTATTTATAGATAGTACACAAAGTCTGGTAAATCCATTAAAATGTAATTGATTTCTTGGGCTTAATATCCTTTTACATAATATACTCACTATGCCTGGTATATTCAATTTTATTCTTTCACAATTTTTAGATGCTAAATTCAGAAATAAAAATCGTGTTAAAAATAATGGCATGCTAAAAAGAGTTTCATTCTATTTTATCTCATCAGAAGTAACTGATAAATGAAATCTTTCAAGTGTATGATGCTATTCCATTTTTAGAAAATTCGTAAAGTTATTCATGTATGTAAAAAGATAGAGTAAGATATTTTTAAAAATTACTGTAGTATTATTGCATTGTAAAAGTTATAAAGTAGCGCCTCATAATGCCAAAGTTCATACTTATGAATAAAATAATGGTAAGAGGATCATTTGAATAGGAGATCAATTAACCACTAAGATTCGTTCACTGACTGAGTGTGGCTGTCAGTGGAGCCTGTCTATCATTTACCTTGTAAATCATATGCAAAAAAAAAAAAAAGTCAATTTTGATATTCTTGTAGAAAATTTTAACTGGCCACTAAAATTAAATATAGAATAGAAAAAGAAAAAATAATGATAATTAATAAAGCATAATTAATGCTAGTTACGAGTCGACAATTAATTAAATCAGTCTTTAAAAATAATTTAATGATTATCCCTGCAACGTTCTGAAATCCATGCAACGTTCTTCTTTATATTCATGTTTTATTTGTTACATTCGCTACCAACTCCTGTTTTGAAATCAATAACTCTTTTCAAGTATTACCTCCTTGTGTCTCTCAAGTATTATGTTGATGCAGAAAAAAAAAACTGATGCGCAAACATTAAATGATATCTATATCACATATTAAAACCTTTCTCCGCTTAATGATAAAATCAGTAGCAGCCTAAGAATATATCAGCAATAATATTTTGATTGGATTTTTTTGCCTTTGTTTTTACAAGGAAAAGAAGTATCACATTTTAATGGTTTCATGGTTTTTATTCCGAACTGTAAAGGATACTCTATAAATTATTATTATTTCCCATTAAAGTAGATCATCATAAATAATCACATTTCAGAATTCTTTTGTTATATAAATTACAGATATGTTGCTGCATTAAAACTAATAATAAAAATGATTCACATTTCAGAGCTCTTGAACGAAACTATCTATGAATCACAAAATATTTCATACCGTCTTATTTAAATATAAACGCAAATCCAAATTTTTAAATGAACATAAATAATTAGCATCGTGTTTTAACAATGGATAAAATAATGCACTTCTGTTTATAAATAATTAACTAAAGCAAAACTTTTGACAGTCTGAAATGCAGAATACATTGTTTCTTCCATAAACTCAAAACTTATTTTTTTCCGCTCATTTTTTTACTCATTTTCTGAAGAAGAATTTGCAAAATACTGTTCTCTTAAAATTCGTAATTTTCAATTCTCTAATCTAAAATCTAAGAAATCAAAAGCCCAGGTAGAAATTTGGAAAGGAATATAAATATATATGTATATATACATTTACCTGGCTATTCTTATTTTCTATGATATTCATATTTATTCTTGAAAAATCGGTATACGTTTGGAATTAACTTTAAATATGAAAATTTTTCAAATAATAAAATATTATATAGATGATCATCTATCTTTGAGATATTGATATATATGTATAAAAATTCATACTTTGTTTCGTTATGAATAAGTAATAAGGAAATAATATTTCACTGTATAAAGTCACTCAGAGTAATATGTTCCATAGATTTATCTTCGTTTATTTTCAAGAGATTCATAGAAAAAACGATTTACTTCTAAAAACGTAGTAAAGATTATCAATATTCAGAGAGATTTATATTTTTTATGTCATAATATTTCCCAGAACCCCTTAAAATCATTTAATTCCGGAAAATAAGATGTTTTTAATTAAATTTACTAACACATTTCTGTAAACAAAGATAGAAAGGAGGTCATAAAAAATTCATGATTAGCATTGAATATGCATGTAGGTACTCACGAATCAAAATATTCAGAACGATATAATAGTTATAAAATTGAGCATAGTTACATCGAAAACGGATTAAGGAATGCCTGGTTAGGTGATGCAGAAAATTTAATTGGCAAGGATGCAATTGAAACATGTATATAAATTATTGTTAAAAAATGGGTTATTTATAGTAATAATAATTGCTCATATTCTGTAAAAAGCTGCGTCAGCAATGTAAACAAATTCGAAATATTCACCCCTCTAGAAACAAAAGAGAATTGGTAAATTAATAGAAAAATTATTCATTCATAATATGATTGAAAAAACAAATCCTCACAGTTGTCCTTCTAAAAATTAGTTCCATGAATAGACAACATTAAGATAGGGTTGTTTGATTATAGTCACACAATATATGATGGAAATAAGTAAATAAAAAATTTTGCAATAAAATGCTTAACGTATTCAGAATGAGCTTATTGAAAAAAAACTTGCTAGAGCTTTATTGACATGTAAAATAAAGAAAAGAAAAATTATTTTTAATGAGATTTTACATTATATTCTTTATATTAATAAATATATTATATCGTATAAATTAATCTACACGATATAAGCGAACACTAATAAATATTTACGAACTTGGTAACTAATTCCTAATTCTATTTTAGCAGACTTTCCTGGTGTCCATACCCAAACTTATTAGATTTCATTTGCTCTTAGATGATCCTTCTTAAAGCCTGCTTCCATTCTTTGATTACATCAGCAGCAAAACAACAAAACTTGTTTAGCTCCTCGGTTCCGAAAGGTGAAGGACAATGTCTACGTCTCCTAGGAAACCACCGACCTGTTTAGATTAGAGGAGCATATCTCATAAGCAATTTATTTTCTGCGAAGAATACCGAGGAAGGTCAATCATCTGAACTTCGAGAAATAATTTGAGAGATGGATGACAACGATGACTGCTGTCAGACTACTGATGAAGAAAAAATAAAATGAATGCTAGAAAACTAGAAAAAGAAAAAGAAAGAGATCCTGTGTGTTAAATGTTATTCATAATATAAAAGAAATCTTTAAGATTCTTTAACATTGTTAAAGCTTTAATAAGCAATAATTGTTTTTCTTTTAAATTAGAATTATTTTAAGAAATTAAATTTAAAATATTTTCGAAAGGAGTTATTTATGGTTAAAAAAGGAGTTATTTATGGTTTACTGATTTCATACTGATATTAAATTAATGATAAAGAAAAAAGCGAAATTTACAAATTATACATCTCCATTTTAACGGATACATACTTAAAATGTCGAATTTACATATGAAGAATATTATACAAACATTTTTACATTCGTTAAAATACTCAATTTCTAAGGGATTTCTAAAAGTGATTAAAAGTAAATAACTTGCCGTTGATTTTTGTGGTTGAATTACTATTTATTGTTTTCAAATCAAAGCAGTGCTATTTCCTACAAATTTTGTGAATTTTGATTTATTAATATAAGGATATGTGAGGCCCAGATGACAAAATATTACTAACTACTTCTGCATATGATATTGTTTCATTTTAATCTCATTTTATTTTAGTCTAATATTTTTGGTAACTTGTTTCTTGTTTTATATTTTAACTGTATGACATAAATATTATTTGTTTATATGCTTTGAAGCAGTTTTATAAGTTCGTTGATGTTGGAGAAAAAAAAAGTATATTTGAACGCCGGATAGCAATTTTCATTGAATAATTTTGTAATCTAGTATCACATATAGTAAATTTACGCATTGGATATCCGTATAACTTGTGTTAGGATATAATCTCAAAAATAAATGTGTTGTGATCATTCGACTTTACCTCAATAATTGGTAATCTTTTTTCCAAAATTTAGTAATCAGGGTTCAAAGAAGTTTTATTTAGGACGCACTCACCATATTAAATGTTTCCAGTCTAAAAAGATAATGAAGGAAAACTTTTCAACCATAACTAACTAAAATGACTAGTCATGAATATCTCGAAAATTCGGAATAGTTTGGAATAGCGTTGCTGAAAATTTTCTTGTTCTTTTCGATAAGCATCATTAACGCCATAGTATCATTATTCCCTTTGTGTAGTTGCGAGCTTAATAGAATTCGATTTGAAATTTATAGTGCTATGGAATCATCCGTAGAAAAGTTCTGACAACATCGAATATTTTGGAAATTAGGATATCCTGTATTCTAATTTATTCGGATACATTTTCTAGTATATCAGTGGCCCTTTATATTTTTACATACCAATCATTTAACTATTACCCATAAATTCCAAGATATCTTTTAAGATTAAATTCTACAATAGTGCATACGATAATTTACTAGAGAGAAAAATATCTTTCACATCTCTAGTTTTCTTTGTTTAAATTTAGAAACTCTAAATATATTTCAATACTACTAAAATTTCAAAAATTTGTTAGAACGCAATAATATATCACCATTTCTTTTAAATTATTCAAAAACCAATTTAAATTATCACTTATAAGTTCTATGAGTAATTCATTAATAATGATTATATGTGCATCTACAATTTTACTGAATTTCTTTCATGGAAAATTATGCATTGCATATTTATTTTCTATATACATTGTATTCAAGGAAAAAATATTGTAACTGTTAAAAAAAATTGAAACGTGTGATTTTTAGGACTCCTGAAACTTTTAAATTCCGAAAAACTTATTTCGAATTATGTCTGTCACTGAGAACAAAATTTCATTTGCTCATAGTTCAGACATAGATTCAGACAATAGTTCAGCATTTAAAAGAATGCTTTGAGCTAGTAGGATGAAATTTGGAATATGTTCCTTGCGCTAAACAGACTTTAATGAAATTTTCAGCCAAATCTATTAAGAGAAAGTCTGTCTTTCTACTTGTTCAAATTTCAAAACTGGAAATTTAAATATATAGTATCGCAAGGTTAACATCTAAAATGTAATTCTTGCCACATTTTGAACCATACCGGTCAAGGGGTTGTGCTTTCACATGCATGTAACTTCTATGACTCGGAGATGCAAAGATTTAAATAAATAGAATTCGGTATGTGATCTTACGACTGCAGTTGTATTTCTATGTCAAATTTTTATTTAAAACTTTTATGAAAAATTTGTTCAAAGTTTACCTATTTGATTTTCGGGTACTTGTGCATTAACCGCGTGCACTTGGGGTTAATCAACAATGAAACTCACTCAAGTTCGCACAACAGATTCAGTGAAAATGATAGATTTACATCAAAGAAAATCGCGGAAATTTGCACTACACATTCGATAAAAATTCTAGATTCACGCCGGAGTTCTATAATTCGTAACTACTATTCGCCAACTCATGCAACATATTCGTTGCCCACCCAAGATCCACAAATTATTGCGGTGGTAAGGGGTTGACACATTTAATAAAGATCATGCTTGGAAATTTTGGGAAGTTTATTCCATTGTTATTACAAAAGTTTGAAAAATCTTGACATAGATGTAAATGTACACAACTTATCGAAAGGAAATAAAATAATTATCTACTGACTATCCGGTATTTCGAGAAGCAAGATGACTGTGTATTTTTTCTGTAAATATTCAATACCGCATTTTTTTTAAATATATTTTCAATTTTTCTTTGTAAAACATCACGATTCTGATATATTTTTTTACGATAAGGACCATCACGATCATGCATTGTACATATAATTTTCAATGTTTTTACTTGTCTCCGTTTATCTCTGTTACACAGATTTATGTCATGTATTTCAATTTTTTCTGTTACATTATTATTTCTCACATTAACACTGCAGGCGGAAAGCTTAGTGAAATTTCAATCAATAAATCTTCAATTGTAAAAAATCTTTCAATCAATAAAAAGGATACTTACCAAGAAGAGAAGAAATAGAACAAACGCGTGATTATGATATTTCAGAAATATAACTCATTAACATGGGAAAAAAAGATAAATTATAATAGTCGTTTTTTACAAACATGAAATAAATTAAGATAAATTAAAGTCTTCAAATTTTATGACTCAAATTTTTTCAATAATTTTATAAAATGCTAGTTGCCTTTAGCGATTTATTTGGTTCTCCGGGATAAATAGTCTTTAGCAATTATTATTAAATATTTTGTGTAACTTAGTCTCCATGTAATAGATTGTTGAATTTCCATTTTTAAATATTTTAATTTAGAAACCTTACTTCTTTATATGCATGGTATTATGTATTTCGTTAATTTTCAACAAAAGTTTTTTTCGTACAAATATATAACAGGAAGGAGCAGTAAAAACAGCTACATAAGAATGTTTAAAAATGTGCAGTATTTAAAAATTTTCATCTATGGTCAGTTCTGAAGTTCAATAGTAAATATAAGTGTAATAAAATTAAAACAAAAAATATTAAAGATTATCTAAAACTGAACTGAATTTGGTAACTTTAAGTCAGATAATCTGGCCTGTAAAGCACAAACATAAATTCAGACACTCACATATTCATCTTTATTATTGGAAGAAATAAATTTCTCTTCCTTACAGTTGTACAACAAAACCTTCCCATCCGTTTGCTTCTGTTGAAAGAACAACTACAAAATTTAGCTTTATTTATATACCTTACTTTTTTGCAGTGTTCGAAAAAGAAAAGTTTAGCCTTTGCAACATCTTCCATTGTGCTGATCCTTTGAAGAGAATCGCAAACACTATCGTTCTGAATGACAATACCATTCAAATAAATGCGAGGAAATACTTTGATACATTTTAACAAGAATATCGAAGATTCAGTCAGTTCCTGAGATGGAAATGACAGATAGATTTTTGTTTATTTAAAAAGGTATTTCTATCCCTTCCACATTTTTATTCCTTCAAAACCAGCGGGCAGATTCATTTTTATAAATTGATCCAAGATTTCGTAGCGATAAAAGTTTACCTTTCCAAAGGTTTGAAGAAGTGGAGCATAAAAAAGAAGGCGTCGATCGATAGAAGTTTATTCTTACAAATGCCAGGGCGCACATTTTCTGCCCTGAAGCCGAATCATACCTTAAAAAAACTCCAAACCGTTTATCTCTTCCACCAATATTTCTCTTAGGGTAAAAGAGGAATTTCGTCATTTTCATTGTATTTGAGATAAGAATTCATTTTGACACTACGAACTAGACGATTGCATGAACCTTTAAGAGCATAGTAAGATCTCTTTTGCAGTCCACTTCCGAAAAGTATCTTTGTTTGATGAGCGGTTTGATATCTTCATCAAACTTTCTTTTTGAGATACAAAAAAGAAATGGAACCTCTTCTAAATCATTTGTACTTCTTTTTACCTATAAGGACAAGTTCCCTTTATATAATGTATAAAGGAGCTTTATTGAAACTTTAAAATCAACTAATTAATATTTTTGAATTAAAGATGACGACTTCGATAAAAACCTCTAAAAATAAAAGAAACTAAAATCTGTTTCAAAAGTTAAAATTAAGAATAAAAGGGGACATATATTCCAGAATGTTTAATATATCTCAATATATTTTTTTTTCTAATATCACTCGATTTTTTATTTCAAAATTAGCAGAATTAGCATTCCAATATAAAAGAATGAATGGATATTCTAAATCTCTATTAATAATAAAGGGGATTGTGTGTGTGTGTGTGTGTGTATGTTTGTATGGTTGTGTTTTAGTGTTTTACAGGCCAAACCATTTAATCTACATTGATTAAAATAGTCCCACATATATTTGAGAGGAAAGCAGGAAATTTTAATTTAAAAAAAAAAACTGAACAGAATTTCAACGTTTTTATAACTTCCTAAAATATTATTGCACAAAGATGAATTTTATAATGTTTCAAAATTTATTATATTGCCTTTTTTATGATACCAATAATTAGTTGTACATACGTACAATTTTTTCCTAAAATTGGCAATTTTTAAAAATATTTAATGTCTGATTTTCAACAATAGAGTACATTTCTGTACTCAAATTCTAACCTTTTCCATTATTTCATCAAATAATTAAGCACGCGATTTTCTTTCCTTGTTGAATGCCAAAGAAGAAGAATTTTAATTTCTGGTAATTTCCAACACTATAAAACGATTAAAGCAGGGAAATCACATTTCATCGAAATTTAGAAGACACATGAATCTAGCATTTAAGACATTAATAGAGATGTGATGTTATGGGATTGGTCTTCAATATGAAGGTTCATGTACACAATAAATACAAAAGTTGCTTACCCAATTCTTAAAATACCACGGCTTTTATGTTTGATAATTAGGAGGAATCATGGACATAAACTAACGATCCAATTCTAACAATTTATCCAATGTAGTTTCCAAACTGGATTTAAAATTAAGTATTAACGTGTAAACACATATTATATGTACATGGTAAAAATTTGCTTTTACTAGCGCGTTTCCGCCATGTTACCAAAAACCAAATTAAAGTTTAAGTAACTGACACTACAAGCTAAACATAGAAAATTTTTAGCACATGTCAATATGAAATGAAATAAACATGAAACAGGAATTTTTCTAGCACAAGAAAACAATTCGTGTGATCACTGAAACAATCTATATTATTAATTTAGTATTTCTATAATATTTAAGAGAAACATGATTTGCATATGCAGATGTCTGTTCCAAACACGGCCCAAGATATAACATTTTAACCGATAGTATAGGACAAATACTTTCTAAAAGGAAAAATGGTATAAATGAAGTAAAGAATTATATTTCATAAGCCAATAAATAATCTTTGAGCTATCATTTTCATAGATAGACAGATGTTGCAAAAAATATGTTTTGGGATTCATGGAGATCTGAAATGCTGAGTGGAGATCCGCCAAAATCAGAAGTTCGAATTTATTGACGATCATAATATTTCTTCTATACTTCATTTACAAGGAAATAAAAACTATTTTCCATGCATCAATGAAATCTGTAATTTATAGACTTTATTTTCAAGACGAAATTTTTTGGAGTTCTAGAAAATAATTGAATTAAATTAGGATGTGGTCTTCATCTTCCTAGCTTCAAAGATTAAGCACGCGATGTCCATGAAGGATGTACATTTGCTCTTGCAAAGGCTCTTAGACAAAGATTTATCTCCTTGTCAGGGGCTTTGATACAGTGCAAAGACACAAACTGTCAGCGTGCAGCGAAAATGAAATTAAAAGCAACGCTAATGGGATTTCTCCGTGACATTTCGGTTCTTAACCTAATTTAGAGGAAGCGAAACGACCATCGAAAAATTTTCCATTAGGACACAACCACAATATTTTTGACTAATCTATCAATCGAATGAAAGGATGATCTTTTATTTAGAGCTGCATACGAAGTCCCCTGAGACACAAATTTTAAACTTGATAGAGGAAAGGAAAACGAAATAAATAATTAGGAAAGTGAGGAAAGCCATTCAAAATGTTACCTATTATTTTTTAATACCAGTAATACATTTCTATTTTATGCATTAAAGTTAAGAAAATTTAATGCTTTTTAATTCATAGAGGAAAATGTTGTTTCCAGAGATCCTGTTATTTTTTAATACCAGTAATAAATTTCGATTTTATGCATAAACGTTAAGAAAATTTAATGATATTTAATTGATAGAGCAAAATGTTGTTTCTAGCGATCCTGTTATTTTTTAATACCAGTAATAAATTTCGATTTGGCACAAATTTTAATGCTTTTTTAATTACTAGATGAAAACGGCGTTGAGCACCTTTAATCTATTTAAATCAAGAAGATGTATTTTCATTATTTAAATAAAACTACTAAAATATTTATTTGGTTTTTGACTTTTAAACCAGATTCGGAAATGTAAGTAAATTGTGAAAATAGCAATAATAAAATTAGAAATATTGTAAAATAAGTCAGAATAATTGAATTTTTTAAATTTAGTATTTAATTGATAGGTTTCAGCAATGAATGTCAAAATATGACCTTAGTGATTTATTTAAAAAGCAATACACTCGATAGAAAACTCAATTCGAATTCAATAATTTGTTTCGGACAATTCAGCAAACTGTTATTATCTTTGAAAATGATTCTTCCACAGGATACCAAGTAAATTTAAATAAAAAGAATTCTTCATTTTTATTGGCTTTCAGAAGTCTTGTTTATTTCTGTTTTGCAAAATGACGCTTACTGAATGCCTTTCATTTCTTTGAAATGCAATGTGTTTGGATGGGGCTCCTTCAATTTTACATATAGAAAAGGAGAAAAAAAAACATGTTTATTCTTCGGTGGAAGAATAATTCTACCTTCTGCAAAAAGAAGAAATTCAGAGATCAGGACAAGAAATGAACCCTCGAAGTGTTATATTTGCAGCTTTTATTCCTATTTAAGCTTATATTTGTGTCTACTACAACAGAATATGAAAGTTTGTGTGTTTATCTAAAAGGCAAACAATGTCCAGTATAAATATTTTATGTCCGACAACCCGAAATTCTCCCATGTTTTATATTATCCATTAAATATTTTTTACTTCTTTACGGTTTTTATATTATTATTATTTTGCTTTCTGTATTGTTCAGTTGTTTAATATCTGTTTTGTGAATGTTTCTTCCATTTTATGCTGTTTCTTTGTTGTGTGTTATTCCTTAAAGTATAAAATTATCTTCAACCATCCTAACCAAAAGGTCGTTTTGACTTTAAAAAAAGAATGAAAGGTGTATAATGTAATGAAGTTCTGTGCAACAGACCATACCTTTTGATCTACCGAATTTCACAGGAAAAGCTTTTCGTTGTGAAATGGTTGTGTTTTGGTTGTGACTATTTTGAAATTTCAATGGCAATATTAATTAATTAAAAATAAGGAAAGTTTTGAAATTTTTCAGTATTTTGGAATTATTCGATTTCTGAAAATATTATTATAAAAAAACAATTTAAATTTCTTTAAATTTCCAAAAAAAAATCTTTCAAATTTATTCAATGTAAATTTTTTGTGCTTAGTATTGATGATATTTCAAAAATACTTCCAGCAATAAGTTTGAATCTTACAATGAAATTCAAAAGCGTTTTCTGTCTTTTCCCATGAAATATGGAATCCCTTTTTTTCACCCATTAATAAAAATTTTAAAAAATTCTCTTTATAATCTAGTATTAAGTAGTTAATTAATAAGTTAATTAATAAGTAGTTTACATGAAGGGAGAAAAGGGATTTTACAGTACTACAAATAAATGAATAAATAAAATGTAGTTAGAATGTAAATTCTCCAAACAGTTGCTCTTTCAATGACTCCATGGCATTACAGAACTCGAACTGTAAGTAGCTTTCTTTACATAATAAACAGTCGAAGTTTAAAGTTATTAAAATAATATTGTATAAATATCAATAAAAATTTGATAATTAAAATTATTTTCCTGAAAAAAAATCAAAAATTTGAAATTGCGCCTTATAGATTTCATTAAAATCAAACAAAACCAATATTGCCAACCAACAAGATGGTCGCAAAGGTGAGTAATTATATAAGGAAGTAATATTACATCTTAAAAATGAAATCATCTAATCTATTCCATAATAATTAACTTTCCCTTTCCTATAACGTGTATTTAACATCATTAAACAATCAACGTTGAAGTATTTTTTATTACATTTATACCTTCATTTGTCGAAGCATAGAAAAATAAAGCAAATTTGGAGGAAAAAAAAAATGCATTTTTCAAAATAGGCCAACATTTTTGTTGCAAATTATTTAAAAACATAAGTTTTTATGAATGTCAGGAAAAGAAAATATATACTTTTTCGTGCTTTGTTTTCTTTTTATAAATATTTTTGGATCCCTAGTTGTTTGAATACGTTTTATCATTCGCAGAAACCAGATATATGGTAAACATCAAACATTCGGTGTATGTTTTTTATTTCTCTTTAACAATTACTAATAATTTTTATTCCTACTTATGCTTGAATAATACATTTTTAGTACATTTATCAATAAAGCAAAACGTAGAATTTAAACATGTTTGTGCTTCATTATTCAAAAACTTATTCAATATTTTTTTATAATAAAATTAAAATAAGCAATAAAAGTCCATTTTTTCTGAATGTTCGTTTAATTTCTTAGAGTCACTTTTTATGTGAGTGCGCTTGTTAAGTTACAGTAACCGAGAAACATTAACATTCTCAGAAAAAGTGAGAATATTACATTCATAATCATTTTCAATAAGAAAGTAGAAATTATGTACTAGCAGATATATACTTTTGCAAACAAGCTGTAAAAATATATTCTGCTATATTTTTGCAGCTCTAATAAAATATACACTGTTTATATCTGCTCTTCTGCCGCTAAAATCGATTAGGGGAAACTTTCAATTCATTTTACAAAATGTTTCACTTGAAAAATCATAGTCACGTAAGTGTTGGCTAAATGAAGAAGCTAAAAGCTAGATCTTGTGCAATATTATCATAAAAATATAAGCAGTTCATAAATTCTTATCCAAAATTTTCGTTAAAAAATATATTAAGATTTCTTCCAACCTTAATAGAATCAATGATCATATGCGCAGTAAAGAAGACATTATAGCAAATTTCTCGTATTAAGAATATGTATTTCTCGTATTAATTTCTCCTAATAAAAGAAAAAGAATAAAAAATCAGGTCTAAAGTCAAAAAACATTATATTAAATAAATTTTTCAGGATTAGAAATAAAAATACTGAGCTTAATATAAACAATACTTAATTTTTTTAATAAAAATACAGTCATAATTATTTGATAGCATTCTTATGACAAGTTTCATAACATTTTGATCTTCTCCGCTCAGTAAAAGAATAGAAAATATAAGTTTAGGTTCAAAAATTATACGGAGCAAATTATATTGAATGAAATTAACAGCAAACACGAAAAAGAATCAAAGACATGAATCGAGAAAGAGCTCAATGTAACTAAATTTATCTAATTTCGTACCCTTGGAGACAAAATAGAAATCCCAAAACCATTTGTTTCCCTGTTGCAATAATTAAGTGGCACTTCATCAATAAAGCATTCCTTATTTATTCAATGACTATCAGCATTGGTACAAACACGATGCATGTAGCATCTTTGCTCTACTTCAATTACTTCTTGTTTCAGCCAATGTAGTTTAACGTATTAATATTTATAATTTAAACGGAACTTTAATATTGCCTTTGGGGAGCTTTAATAATTTTTAATTTAATAATGCTTTGAAACTGATTTTCCAAATGGAAGTTTAAATAAAAGTTTTTACATAATATTTAATATCATGATTTTAGTTTTTTTTTTTCACTTATGAGCATTAAATGACAAGGGAGGTACCTCAGTTTATTCTTTGGAGTTAATAACAAACGATATTTTTTCTGTCTTTCTTAAGCATAAAATAAAATAAAAATCGATTCTGCATTTTTATTGTCTTACGTCCTTCTAGTTGCAACCAAAATAAAATGTAAGGGTTTCATTTAATCGAAAATAGTCCATTAGTTTTTGTATTAGTCTTATATCATAAAATTCGGAATATAGAGAAATGAATTAACTTAATCTGATATATTTTTGATGATGTGCTATAATTAATGAATATATTTACACACCTGTTGTTTTTAGATGCGGAAGAAGTTAATTTTAACTTCCTATTGATATTGAATAGCCAAAATTGTTTGTCGTGGTAATAAGTTTTATTCAGGTACGATTTATTTTTTTCTCACTGGAATTATACGTTTGCTGTACAGGATAAAGTACAGATGCTCTATTGTGCCAAGGACACTCATAAGATCTCTGGGCAAGTTTTATAAAATAAAAAATTGTATTTGCAATTTTCACACTGCTTCAAAAATAGCAATATCATGATGTGATAGATTTTTGAAATCAAGAACTTTTTCAACCCACTTCATCATCAGATTCTATGACTTAATTTAAAAACAATCCTTTTGTTTAGTTATTTCTAAAATATTGATGACTTTTCCTAAATAAAATTTATGAAAGAAGAATGAAAGATTCCAATTTGAATTCGGAGATCGATTCGAATTTTCACATATGACTGAAATTGAAACATTTCTCCAAAATAATATGCTAATATCTTAATGACAACATACAGGAAATAATAAGGAATATCATGTTGTTTCCCATATTTGTCAAGTAATTAGAAAACTTCTCAATAATTAAAACAGATAAATGAATAATATTGTGGTTGCATAACTCTACTACCTTCTCTTTTGGTACCACAGATGGCGCTAACTTATTAACATCAAGGTATATTTCCTATGATCCTTCTTGTAGGTCATTATTAGATTTTATTCTGAGTGTAGTGTATTTTCGTGTTCGTGTTTGTTTTGTCTTGTGAAATGTGGAACTTTGAAAAATAATTCAATAACTGTTCCTGAAACTTGTCAATTATTTTCATCCCCTTCATAACTAAAGTTATAAAGAGTCTCGTCCCTTTGCAATATAATGTTTTCCATGTATCTCTAATAGAGTTTTGTGTATTCAACAACACATAAGTGTTTCTTATAAAATTTGTAACCAACTGGGCTAGCGAAACATTTATAAAAAAATGATGAAAATAATTTAGAAAAGTTTTTTTTCTTTTTAATTTCTCTGCTCAAACTTTTAGAAATATCCCTTGTTAAAGTTTCAAACTCTTTTCAAAAATGTCCTTTGCACAAATAAGATTTATTATATCATCATTTATAAAATTTATCGCATTTTTTATTTGTAGAATATTAAAGAAAAATCTTTAAAGGAAAGCACTGACCTTGCTCTGAGCACAACTTAACCACCCCAAATAATATGAAACCCTTTTAACACGATTAGGGCGTCGAAACAGGTCCTATCCGATGTCTCTTGCTAATTATCCATTATCCTCTTGCACCAGGTGATTAATGGACCCACATCTGCTCACGATGCGATAGATTAATCCGGTGGGATATGTCGAGTATTTTACGCCCGCCAATTCCGTGTTGATCATTTCAGCAACCCGTATTTTTTCCCTACATTAAGAGGAAATTTTTCAATGAAATTAATCAGAAACCGAAATATGCGCAGGATTTTATACAGAATACGGATACTCTCTCTACTTGTACTCTAAAATGATAGAAAATGAAGATTGTTCTAATGAAGCCATAATCACATGACCGTGCATGCAGTTTTTCAATGCCATTTAATGTTATTTTGTAACTTCAAATCATTTTTTTTTCTTTCTAAGATGCATATTGTAATCCAAATTGAAAATGGAGGCGCGCATCGAACGGAAATAATTTTATTGCACTTCATTTATTTCATGAAATATAAAAAAAAACACATCATATAAATTTAAAAAAAATAAATATTTTATTTTTATTAAATTGTTATTAATTAACAGATGACATAATTTTGTCCTTTTCATTCTGTTATTTTGTAACTTCAAATCCCTTTTCCATCTCTAAGATGCGCTTTGTATTCCAAACTGAAAATGAGGCACACATTAGGAGAGCATGGCATGAACATAAAATTATTGTATTTTGCTGCTTTCCCTAAGTTGTTAAATTATTGAAATGCAGCTGCGTTTCATGAAATATCAAAAATCTAAAAAATAATTTTTAAAAAATAAATAATATATTTGTATTAAAAATTTACTAATTAAGAGATGGTGAAATAAAGCGACGTTTCTCTTTAATTTCGAAGAGAACATGCGAATATGTGAAAGAATATATATCAATACACATTGTTATATATAATGATTATTTTTCTACGGTGCGTGGGTCAATACTGGCCAAGTGACTCCATATTTCTAAATAACTACTGCTCATTTAATCAGAACTGGGTTAAGAACTGGTTCGACAATAACGATATAAATTAAATTTGAAAGGAACTGGAAATAAAATCCGGGTAATCCTTCATAGTAAAAGCTTTAATTTTAAGCTGATGGCAAAAATGAAAATATTTTGTCTATATTGACCGTATAGTAAGAAAGCAATTCTGTTGGAATTGTTTTAATTCAAATATATTTCAACTAGCAGCAAGCATATATCTATAATATAAATCTGGAAAATTGTATGTCTCACTGTATGCTTGCCACCAGAAATTTTCCTGTACTATGAAAAGCAGGGTCATAAAATTTGCATCTTCCAATTTGCTAATTTAGGCTCCTATTTAATGTAAAGTAGGCAATTTTCGGCATTTGGAATTAATTAATACCTAAAATATTAATTGAAAATTTAAAGCCGAACTTTGGGGTTTTTACCTATAACTTCTGAGACAGCTGTTACAAGAAAAAGACCTATTTAGCTTAGCGAACAGCTTAAAAAACAATTATTATTTTACTGATACTAATTCATTAGCTGTAAGTATTTAATTAAATTTAATTATTTTTCCAAATTTATTTCAAACATAATTTGGAAAAGTTACGTATTTCTTTTGTCTATTTACGTATTTCTTTTGCCTTCTATGACTTGTATTAATCTATTAACAGAAACAAAGAATTTTTCTTCTCTTTAATTCGCACCATCTACTACTTTTAAAGACGCAGGCGCAACAATTTAATGATTATAGTTAATTTAACTTGCGATGCGGTATTATGCTTAATTCCATCAGATATTTAAATGACCTTGTTGAATATATTAGGCCATTCAAGGTTATTGATTTCCGTTCCTACCAAAGATATAAATTGGGGGCTGGGAGGGAAGAAGAAACAAAATTGTGGCTTTTCAATCAGACATGCAAGAGAATGATATTTTTGATCACGATAATAAAACTCATGAGTCAAAGAACGTCCATTGCCACTTTGAGGATCATGTAGAAGATACAAATGGAATCTCAAGAATAGCTAAATTCGTAAAATTAAGCTCAACGTGGAAGTTTTCGCTTCTGAATGGGTGAAGGGATCTATCTATTCTGAAAACTAGCTAAAAATTAACAAAAGACGTTACAATAAATAACAGTTTTATTATTTTTTAAGTGTTACAAGCGCTTAGACACGATATATTTTTATATCCCGAACAACACAAATTATATCATTTAAACGATGTGTGCCTTACTAAATATTTCTGTAGTGAAATTTATTATAATTAAAAAAAGAAAAAAGAGATAGTTTGGTCTAATCTCATGATGAAAAAGGTTTTTTATTCTTTCTAAATTTGATATTTGTTTTAAACCATTTTTCAAACAAGGAGAATTGTAATGTATTATCTATCATCTCAGTTTTCATAATTTTGACCTTTTCGATTCATAAAATAACTCCATCAACTAAAATCTTTCATATTTAACGACTCATTAATTTTTTTTCAATAGTATTTAGCATAATATTAATAAATAAATATATCAACTTACAAAATTGTATTTAATTTATCGAATGTATAAATTAGTTTGTAAAATCGTATTAAATTTACTGTCAATAAATATATAAATTAGTTTGCTAATAATATATATACTTTAATGCTAATCGATAAAAAAAATTTATTTCAAAAGATATATTTAACATGATGCTGACGAATAAATAAATTAGTTTGCAAAATCTTATTTAATTAAATACTGATAGAAAAGTAATTTGTTTCCGAAATCGTATTCAGTTCAACAAATTGTATTAAATAAACAAAAATACAAGAATTCTTACAAAATCGTAATTAACCTTCTAATGATATAAATTAAAAGTAAATAATCTGATGTAGCTTACTAATTATAAAATATAAATGAATAAATATTTTTTCCCATGAGGAAATATATAGAACCAAATGTCCATTGCATTATTAAAGCTCTCTTTCTCTATATAATAAAATCATTTACAAAAGTAGTTACGTAGACTTCTCATACTGATACAACTGACGATCACGAGTAACAAACTACTGATATAATGTTCCATTTGATCTGAGGCACATCAGTTAAGATTCAGAGGATTCCTCGAAAAGTTAATCTCAATTTTCCTGACGAATGGACAACAAAATTTCTTTGGAATTTGCTTGTGATATGTAGAAGACAGGATCTACGTTTCCATGGAAACGGAAGGTCAGAGAAAGTTGATGGAGAGAATATTTCGTAAGCAATATATTTCCTGCCAGCAGAGATGAGAAAAATGAATGCTGACCATCTGGACTACCAGATCGGATATGAGAAATTGTTGACAACAATGAGTGATAGTAGACCAAGAAGAAGATAAAGCTATTAGTAATTGAATATATTTTGAACGAAAGAATATCAACGATAAAACAAATGAAACAAAACAAAATAAATATTCAAAAAAGATGCATAATTCATTATATGAAGTTTTTAGATTGTTAATTTTGATTGTTAATGTCAAGTTTTTGCATAAGATAATTTGACTATAGAGTAGTTTTTTAGTTAAGCAAATTACATTCCATAAAGTTATAAATAAATTTATTTTTCTTTATGCAGTGATAATCGCATGACAAATAATTACAAATTTAAATAAAAGGTAGATTTTTTAATGCAGAATTTTACCAAAATTGGATTGTATTTTTAATTTCCTTTCTGCCGTACAAATTCAGAGTAATTTCCATTTCTCTGTATATGAGTCACTTTTGCTAATGTGTGTCTTTATAAAAATTCAATCATGGAAAAATGGCATTTGTTTTATGAATCTATCAGGGTTTTTAAACCTTCTTTCAAATTAAACACCAGTTAAAAATAAGAAATGTTATGTTTATTCTCGCAAAAAAAAAGGTCCATAGAAAAAAAAACCCAGGATGAATTATCACAAAATTCGTAAAGCTACATTCACACTAAAATTATGGCTGTCAGCCACAAGTAATAAAGACGTCAACCAGATGACGGCAAGAATACTTAAGCAGATAAAATGAGTAAACACTAGAAAATGTTATAAGTCACTATCCCATCTTTATTCACATAAAAAAAATCAAGGTCTCAAGGTATCTTTGATATCACATTTCCTACAGTTAAAGTGATCGGTCTAGACTTAAGTGATTATCTATTACTATCAACAATTACTCTTGTGTAAGAGCAGCTTAAGGTTTTTGTTTTTAACAGCATCAGAATTAATGATGATATTTTCGTGCTGATTATTGATGAAATACTTTCTCCTCTAATGAACCTTATCTTCTTATAATTGCTGGTTACAAGCGATGCTAATAATGGAATATATTTTAGAATTTTCTAATAACTCCAGTGTTAGCTATGACGACTCAAGTATGTTACATAATCTTTTAAAGTGTCAGTATTATTCATGCCGATTTAATTTCTACCATAAACTGTCACAAAATATTATGTTCACTCTTAGTTTGCAATTATATCTGTAGAATTCAGGATTTATCAAATCATTACAATATAAAGAAAACTCTTTTGTTATTAGAGCATACCTTTTCTTTTATAAAGATTTCATAACACTCTGAAGAGTATTTTATTATATAAAAAATATTATATGTGGATTTGCTTTTATAACTATCTAAAATTCTAGAAAACACGTTTACAATGCATGGCGTCAGGTTTTTTCATCCTACATGCAAGCTATTCATTAAAACAATAGTTTCCGAACTTTTTTTTTCCTTTTATATGCCTCAAACTTTGATTTTTGATTTTTTAGTGTTCTTTCCTTAATTAACTTAATTAGTGTCGTAACCTCTCCTTATTTAACTTAATTAATCAATAGTCTTTATTGTTAGGTTTTGGACTAGTAAGAATCAAACGACTTGACTAAACAACATTTGAAGATTTTCTTTTTCCCAAATTATATTCTGATAACATATCATATTATATTGCCCATTTTATAATAGCATTTGTTCCCATCTCAATAAATAAAAACAATATTGAAATTATTTCGCTTTAATTTATAACGGAAGCTCGTGGTAATTCATTGTAGTAGTAAGTTATTCAAATGGAAGATAATTTCTATTCATACCTTGTTCCATGGAGCTGCAGACTAAATTTAGATTCAGATGAAGACTAGTATGATTATTTTCATGTTTTATATATGATTAAGATAAATAATTAAGATAAATGCATCCTTTTCTACAAGTTATATATTCTATTAAAATTATAAATATTTTATTACTTTAATATTGCGTTCTGATATTTCTTCCGTTGTTTTGAATAGGCTTTTGAACTGTGTCAATTTCAGTTTTCACAGAAGCTTAAGAAGATAAAATTATATATTTTTGATATCATTGTACTTTCCTCCTTTACTTACATAATTTCGATCATTTTTAATTGGTTCGATATGCGTCTTCAAGGGAAAACGTACCAAGGATTTGAAACCTCTTATTAAACAAATGTTGAAAAAAGAACGCATTTAGCCATATTATCTACCCATTTTTATTTTTATATATTTTATTATATTCCAATTTCGGAGAATTTTAATGCATATACAATAACTGTAAGATAAGTATAGCAGATATTTTGGCATAAGGTTCCGTGTAAGACATACTGCGGCAAATATAAGATTGACTGGGTTGTTAAAAAACTATATCAAAATTGAAGTCGTGCAAAGTAAAAACGTATAAAAATTGCTCTATAGTTCATAAAAAAATTACATTTCAAACAAAAGAAAACCTTACGAAAGATAAATTTCAAAGGCAATGAAAGAAATCAATGTCCTTGAGAAAGTCAACAAGTTAAAAGTAATGCCTTTCAACCACTATATCCTCAAGATTTGAAACAGATGATATGAAAAGTATCAAAAGATATGAATTAAAATTAGAGAATTCCGTTAAAATATCTACAGCAGAATTAACCATATGACAATTATTGAAGACAGGAATTTGCTCTCTAGAATGTAAATATTTGTGTGTGTAATTAATACGACCGATGTGGAAACGGGAAACTTCACATTAAAGTTACTGTAACGAATTAAAAACTCTTATAAAAAATTAAGAAACTCTTTAGTGTAAATTATTTAATTAGGAATATATAGTTCAAATTAAAAGTGAACAGGGCTTATTCAAATGTTTTTGAATAAGTCATGAATACTGTAAAGAACCCATTTTTTTGTTTTCTCCTTCCTTTTAACTAAATATATATATATATATATATATATATATATATATATATATATATATATATATATATATATATATATATATATATATATATATATATATATATATATATATATATATATATATATATATATATATTACCATGAAAAATGAAAAATAAAAATAAAAAATTGCAATTATTTAGTTCTATATATAATTTTTATTAGTTCAGTGATCTGAATGAATAATTCTTTAAATGCTTTTATTCTCTTGAAGATTTAGTATTTCGTGTTAGAATAATTAATTCTTTTATTGCACTGGCAATTTGTTCATTAAGAGTTTTAAATTAACAATGTAATAAATGTACATCAATTTTTTTAAAAAATTTAAAATGCGTTGTGATATTTATTTCGAAACTTTATTATACATTTGCGACGTTAAACCCTCTATAAATACTATTTCATACATTATTTACGTCATTACTTATATTATTATTTTAAAATTATTGAAAACTATATTTAAATTATTAAAACTTTATGAATTAAAATTACTTTTCCTTTATTTATTAATTCGATTAAATATCTGAAAAAATCTTTTCTGCCAGTATAAAAGTATATCTTTCGCTTAATATTTTTAATGCCAATTTTCTGCAAAATATCTTTTTCTCTTAGTATGTTAAAAATCAGTTTTACTATAAAATTGTCTTTTTTTTCTTAGAACTTTTAATGTCATTTTTACTGCAAAAGGTATTTTTCTCTAACTATCTTTAGTACTAGTTTGACCAGTTTGGATTTTATGTTTGAAATTAGGAAACTAATAATTGATTAGAATATTTTAATAATTATAAATCAATATAATATTAAAAAGATATGTGAGATACATAACCGTAATTGAATGTGATTTTTGAAAATACTTTTTCTTTAAAAATATTTAAAAAGGTGGAACGACTTTTGGCCTATATCACAATTCTTTATTGTTAAATCTAACTGAAGAATTAAAATCAAATTTTATGATATTTTTCTATGAAATGATGCTTTTACTTAACTGCTTTTCATCATTTTTAATTCAGCGCAACTTTTCAGCATTTTCATATTTAAACATATTGGGATATATGCAGATTGATTATTTTAGCAAAATTAATATTATCCTTATTACGGAATATATAGGAAATATCGGAATGCGCTTTTTAGCTCACATCAATAATGTTCCATAAATTAGATGGTCAATAGACAGATGCCTTTATTTGGTATTCACAAGTTTCAGAGTGACCGGGATAGCCTGGCCGGTAGGACGTTGGAATCGCATCCCTTGGGTTGCGAGTTCGAATCCCTCGGGCCGGTGTGTGGTGGTGGTGGCTGGGGCGAATATAAATGTGTCGTGGTCGCAAAGTCCTTCATGACGAGAGTAATACCACTGGGTGTATTGGCTCGGAGGAGATAGTTCTCTGATTCAGATCTAAATTACAATGTGTGGTCGAATTACGATTTGTGCAGGAAAGAAGTCCGTCCGTCCATAGGGTTGTGACGTGTGCGTAGCTAAGTCGTAATTTGCCTCAGTTTGCGCTACTGAAAAAACAAGAGATATTCATGTAACTTAAATCGCTGACAGAGTGCTCTGCAGGCTTTAAAGTGCCATAGGTTACAACAACGTTTCAACTTTTTCGTTCTGAATGTAAAGTATTCCTGATTAACTCAAATTTTATTGAGATTAAACAGGATGTTGTAAAAATTAGATTAAATTACAGGTAATAAAAAAAAATTAGCAGATTTATAATTTAAGAGAGTAAGTCTCTACAGATATTTTTTTCTCAGTTGTAAATGTATTATTCAAAACCAGACGAATGGCAATAAAATTCTTACATGTTTTGTTATATAAAATGAGTTGTTTATTCACAATTCTGATATACTATTGTAATTCATTTATTAATTTAGTCTAATGGTATCACTTGCACTTTGATACATTATATTGAAAATAGAAATATCTTTGTGTAATTCTGAATTTATTGTTCTTCAAAATCAGTCGGAATTATTAAAAACTAAAACACTAAAATCAAGCGTAGCAATAACTTAAAACCGAATATAAATACATAATATTTAACTGAACTTTTTTTTTACTTCAGTCTTTAATTTTATTTTTTGTTTTATGCTATTAGCCACTTTCCACGTAGCCGCAAAGTTAGTGTTAAGTTATTTATATCTAATTATCTCGGAAAAAGATTTGCTCTTCCTCTCTTCAAAAGAATTTCTTTTTCAAGATCTACTATTGATAGATAATGGAATCTAATTCCGGTTTTTTTGCATTGCCTGCTTCGGTTCCTTAAACTTGTTTTTTTAGGAAATAATAAACACTGTTCCAGAATCCTTCAAAGTAGACTTTGCTGTAAAGTCCAACCGCATTGCCATATTTTATTTCGAAATGTATGGCAACACAATTGAGTTCTTTAATTGGTGGAGAACTACTCAAGCTGACACATTCAATTTAAAGTCTTCAACAATCCCTTTGGGCAATATATCGCTTTTCTTCTGAGCAATCACCCTTCCGTGTTTTCTGTTGTTTCTCTTGGGCTCTCTTATTTTCGATGGTGAATTGCACATACTTGGAATCTTTTATTTCTTGTGCAGACTATAGGAATTTGAATTTGGACATCTATATTCTTCCTTATATTTTCATGTGAGACTGAGATTTCAACGATCATTGATGAACTAATGAAGACAAGGAGAAATTTCTTAATTGTTGGACATTGCTATTAGCTAGCAATTTTGAAGTACCAAACCAATACCCAAATGAATTAACCTATTATTTTTTTTTAATTTTGTGAAATGGAAACGGATCCAATTTTTATTTAACTAAATACAATTTTTGCCATCAATTATTCAAATAATTTTGAACAAAGAATTCTTGTATTTTAAATAATAACTAAAATTCTTATGCATTTTTGTTGTAGTGACATATGGCACTTTACAGGCCGCTGACAGTTCTCTGTCAGCGATTTAAGCAGAGTGAGCGTCTCTTGTTTTCTTCAGTAGCGCCAAGTAGGGCCAAGAGTGCGACTTAATTACTCAAGCATCACAACCCTCTTTTATGGGGCGAACTTCATTCATGCATTTCACTCATTCATCCACAGATAATAATTTAGACCTGAATCAGAGAACGATCATCTCAGAACCAACACTCCCCCGTGGTATTAGTAGTGCCCCCATGAAGGTCTTTGTGACCACGACAGATTTATACGTGCGCCTGCCACCACACACACACGAAGAGTCTTCAGCCTGCGTGGTTCGTACTCACAACCTAAGGGATGCGAATCTAACTCTCTACTAACCAGGCTATCCCGGCCTTATGCATTTATATAGGAGGAGATAAATATCATGACTATAAAATGGATCAATATCTTGACTATAAAATGACTATAAAACTCGAACATCATGGCTATAAAATGGCAAAAAATTATCAAATTTTTTAAACATTTCACATGAAGGATAATATTTTAAGAGTCCATCCTAATAACTATGAATATCCATATACGCCCCTACATGAAAGCATCAATTCATAAGAAAGGACATACAAAGTTATAGAAAAATTATTTACTTATATTATTAATATAAATAGATAGTTTTGCAAAATATTTATTGATGTATACGTTATATACGTTATATATGTTAACGTTTATATAGGTTATAGACGCAGTTTTGTTAAATTTTTATAATAACTAACTGCCACATAATTTCTAATTCTTTTTATCTTCCATTATTGAATTTTTTAATTTGCGAGATTTTCTCTCATACATCCATCCTCGAATGGCTAGAGCCTTTGATTAACCACTGACAATCTAGAGCTTATGTTCTGAAGTACGGAATATCTGATAAACTTAGTTAAACCACTTTGCCATGTACTTGTAGGAGAGTACAACTCAAGTACTCTACATGGTTTACCAGCAGGTACTTATGACTGTCAGTTGTATCTGAAGCTGCTGTAATGGATCGTTGGCTGAGCTTAAGTGTGAGTCAATAGCAATGCCTGACGTCTCGGAAGGTCGCAGATGTTGTGTCAAGATTTAACGAGCGAGTGTCCGTATCCTGGGAATTAATAGAATGGCTTGGTTGATGTGACAGTAAATCGGGAATTGTTCCTCGACAGGATAGACTCGCAACTTGATAGTTTGAGTTTGTCAATTACAAATGTGTCGATCATCCTAAACATGAAAGCTGCTGTGCTCCTCTTTGTACTATCTAATTCTGTCTTTCTTTGTACTATCTAATTCTGTCAAATCCATTCATCTTGAAGCATGTTATATATGAAATCTGCTTCCGTTTGTAATATATTTCTGTTGTGTGTCTTTAAGATGAGGAATAAAAAAAATGATTCGAATCCCAATCCAAAACATTGCAACGTGATATTGGTAAATGTTTTATTCGTCTGCCTTTATTTTATTTTTAAAAATTCATTTTAATTGCACAGCAACTATTAACACGCAGAAAATTTAGATTACATATAATTAATCCTTTCGCCGTCCTCTCCTGTCCACTAAAATTTCTGTTTTTCCTATTTTTCGCCGCATCAGAACAAACAAAAATAAAAATTGAAACAAGTAAATATTTACAAAGTAGTTTAAAGGTTTAAAAGTTTTAAAATGTAGAAGAACGCTTGAAGCGCATTACTGATGCCCTGCAGAAGTTTCACTTAAACGCGCTAGACGAGTTACGGACGACGAAGAGGTTAATATTGCTATAAAGCGCTTGAGTATGAATAATGTAATTAAAATAATGGGATTACTGTCATAAACTATAATTAATAATTTATTGAAAATGCATTAATATTACAGAAGAAGATTGGTATCTTTAGTATATATATATTAGGGATTGCAATACCGGTATACCGGGATACCGAATACCGGTATTTTGAGCCATCTTTACAATTTTGTAATACCGGTATTCACAAGTTTAAATACCGGTTTTTCGGTATTTACTAGAAATTTTTAAAATTTCTCCACTATATGTTCAGGGATCGCGAACATAACAAAATAGTATACGTTTTTGTCTTTATGTCTCCATAACGGGCGAAATTAATTAGCTAATTAACGGCTTAATTAATTGCTTAAATCTAAATTAGCGAAAAATGGTTTATCCCTGAAAGAAAATAACGTATCCTTAACGACTGATGGAGCAACAATTATGAAAAAAGTTGGAAAGTTGATTGGTGCAAATAAGGAGTTGTCCTATGCACATGGAATTCAATTAGGAGTAATAGATGTATTATACCCAAAAAATAAAGAACAGAAGAATAAAATACTGTGGATATAGAAATTTCGGATTCCAACTTTGAAAAGAGTAAGAGTGAGAGTGATATTGACAATGAAGATAATGACAATGTCATTGTTGAAGAAGATATTGCTAATGAGGATGAAATATTAACCCATCAAGAATTGTTTCCTATAATTTATAAAGTTCGAAAAATTGTTAAGATATTTAAACGTTCCCCTATAAAAAGGATATTTTACTAAAATATATACTAACTGAAAATAAAACAGAATATATGTTAATATTAGATTCTAAAACATGTTGGAATAGTTTACTCCTAATAATGGAACGATTTTTGAAACTGAGAAATCCAATCCAAAAAGCAATAATCGACTTAAACCTTTAAATTAATTTTTCAGATAGTGAATTCGCCTTAATATCTAGAACTATATCAGCTCTACTTCCAATAAAACTGACTATTGAGGCATTATGTCAGAGAGATTCTAATTTATTAACAGCTAATGCAACAATAAATTTCATCTTGCAGTCACTGAAAGAACAGCATACATCACTATCTGAAGAATTATATATTACATTGAAAAATCGCACAGAAGAAAGGCATACCGAAATAGAAAATGTCTTACGGTATTTACATAATTATAATGATTTTAAAAATGAAAATGAAAAAGAAGAAAAGAAAATAACCAATTCAAATCTGATTAAGTTTAGAGTAAATTTTCTTAAAATTTTTTATCCACAACCCTATCCACATTCAGAAGAATTCTGTTCAATTATATAAGATTATGATGTCACTACTGTCGATAGTGAAAAGGAATTGTCTCTTGAACAAAAATTAGAATTAGCGATAAATAAAACAAATTTCAACGAACCAAAATACAATACAGAAATCAGCAATATCCAAAACCATCCGACGAGAAATCGATTTATTTGAAGATGAGAGATTTAGAGGTAAATTCTTGGAAAAAGTATATTGCGCATTGCTAACAGTACCACCCACTAGCGTAGATGCTGAAAGAGCGTTTTCGACAGATGGTAATTTTTACACAAAATTACTCTTCAGGCTTAATGACAGTACAATGGATGCATTATGTTTTTTTAAGATCACATTTCATTTCGGGTACTATTCGGTTGTAATAGTACCCGAAACTGAATAGTGATATTTAAACTTTTTTGTGATTTAAATAAATAAGATGTTTCTTTATTTTTTTGTGATTAAATACTGTTATAATTTATAAGTTACAAATTATTTTTTGTGATATTTACACTCTCTAACAAAACTGGCAAATAAAACAAAGAAACACCTTTGTTTTCTTTCTTTTTCTAAAATTTCTAATACCGGTATTAAAACCGGTATCCCGGTATTAAGATTTAAAAAATACCGAATACCGGTATTGAAATTTTGGTCCGGTATTGCAATCCCTAATATATATATATATATATATATTTCTTCGTTCGTGTATCTTTTTAGTGTATTTTTTGAGTATTTCTTATTTCGTGTATCTCTGAAACTGCTTTAAAGATTTGGTAAAGATCTTATATTCAGATAAGGTTTTGCTTTTAAAGTTTATCCATATAAGTGTCTTTCCTAAGAAAACGAGATTTTAAACAAAAAAAAGCATTTTTATAATTAACTAACTATTATAACTTTTTTCTATCTGCACTCATGCTGGCAATGTCATATAGCGCCATCTTGTAAATTTTTGTGGTATTTGCTTTATTGCCATAGGATGAAAACCTACTGGTACCTCAACATTTTGTGAAATGGCGCTGATGGATGCGAGATGAGAGCAGATTGAAAATAGTTATAAGCAATCAGTATGTGATTAGCAACTAAACAGTTTCTTAAAAAAAAATGATTTTACAGCAATTACAAGAAACGCTGAAATGCAAATCTTGGTATCCCAGATCATTTATTTTTAAACCTTAATCTTTCTTTCATGTTTCTGATAAAAATTGGCAAAGAACTCACTCGCATATGTACTTTTTTTACATCACCATTCTTTTGTAGCATAAATAGAAAGCTCTCAATAAAAGAGAGAGAAATTTTAGCAGACAATGTGAAGTGAATAATAATAATAATATATTAAGAGCCTTTTTTCCCCTTCTTTGCACTCAACAAACATGTTTTAAAAATATTATACAATGAAGTTTCTTGGAATGGAGTCAACTCGTGCCTAACGTACTAATAGTACAGCCAGTGAAAATATTGTCTTCTTAAAATACTTAGTGAAAGGTTGTTTTGCTTCTTTTGGTGTTTGAAATAACAACATAACTGTAAATAGTTTTTCTAATTTCCTCAAAAATAGAATTATATTTCTTGCATTAGAACTTTGATTAAGATTTTCTGAATTTTTATGAATTCTTCGGGTTTTTTATTTTTTTATAGATGATATTCATATTAGTTTGTTTTCATTAGTAATTTTAAAATTATATTGATATCCGTTAGATTTAGTTGATACTTAATTGATATTTAGTTATTTGTTATATAATCTTTATTTTTTAATTTAGTTAAAAGAGAAGAAGAATTTCACAGGAGAATTAAAAAAAAACCCGTATATTCCTGGAAATATAGAGAGCAGTATAATGCAATGCTTGTGGTGTGAATCTTTATGTAAAATAAGACAAAAAAAAAAGAAGTAACAACATATACTCAACATGCAGTCTCCCCTTTGGGAACATATCTATCAGAGGAGATATCACACACTAAGTCAGATATAAATACTTATATTTCTCACATTCTATTGTGCCATTAAAAACAGTTTATTTACTTCTTACAAATATGTAATTATATGCTAAATTAATCCGTCTGAATTATTCTTTACTGCAATTATTTTTTTTATTCTATGGAAAGCACCAATTTAGGGGAAATTTCAGAAAAGGGCTGGGATATAAATCATACACTAAATTATAAATCCTGGCTTCATGACAAATGATAGTCACTTTCAATTCATGTAAATCGGCATGTTGTTTTTATCTTAACTGCTTTCCGAGTCATCAACTTTTGCAAACTATCTCAACCTTCTTATCAATTTGCATATTAAGCTCCTACTAAAAAGAGATCTCGCCAAGTAATAAAACTGATTTTGTATTTTTATTTTCACCAATTACACGACAAAATGCTGGATTTAAGTCACAAAATTTTGCAAAAATTTATTTTAAGGGCGATAATCTGAATTACCTTCTTTTACTTTTCATTGATTAAAAATTATCAAAATTTTAGTATTTTCTCATGACAACTATCAAAAATACTTCAGAACAAAAACAGTCTGAAAATTCATAAAGGATATTTTTCCTGCTGCCAGTTAATTGCTGCATATACTTTTCTCTAATTTTATAGAATTCTAGAAAATGTTTCTAGATACATCTTACAGCACTACTTTTCATGGTTTTAATACTGTTATTAAAGTGAATCTTTCATTCTTGATGACTTAGTTACATTTGAAAATCATCTACGTTTAAAATCGTCTGAAAATTCATAAAGCATCTTTTTCCTGTTGCCAGTTAATTGTTGCATATACTACTTTTCTCTAATTTTATCGAATTCTAGAGAATGTTTTTAAATATATCTTACAGAATTGTTTTCATGATATTGTTACACTGATTTTAAAATGATTCTTTTCTATTCTTGATAACATGGGTATGAAACGTTGACTTGTTATTTGTATATAGAGTAAATTACTTTTTAAAGCATCGTTTCAATACATAATTTTAACTTTGTTATTATTAAAGTTCTTGTGTGACTTCGGAGATCAGCAGGAATGAATTTATTTTCATAGTTCGTCCATTTCAACCATTGCTTCTCTGTCCTGTAAGATGCGATAATATAGTTTAAAGAATGCATAAAAATATATTATCGCTCTTTTAACTTTTTTCAGTTGAAGTTTTGTATTCTTAACAAAAGCAACAAAGCTTTATTAAATTCACATATAATTTAATTTTTTTAACGAATAAAAGGAGGCATATTTTTTAAAAACTAAAACTCTCTAAAATAATATAAAAATAATAAAACATTTTAAATTTTTCAAAAAAAAATGTGAGATGATGAATGAGTGTACTTTTTATCATTATATATTTAATGAATATTTTTCGATTCATCAAGCAAATTATTTTGTTAGTTGAAATTATATCCCAATTTTTATTAAAATACAAATTTTTTTTGTGAGATGACAGACGAAAAGAATTGGGACGATGCATAATTAAATGACTAAAATTATTTTTATGAAATTGATAGATTTTTTAATTGTTTTAAACAGTTTAAAATGAGCAGATTTTTTAAAACTGAAGCTCTCTAAAATAATATAAAATTTGCGAAACATTTTATATATTTTAGAAAAAAAATATTGGACAGTGAATGTTTACTTTTTTTCTCATATATTTTACGAATATTTTTCAATTCCTACTATTAATTCCCTCTCTCCCTATATATATTTATTTATATATCTTGTTCCAATTTTCAATCTTAAAATACTTTTTATTCATTCACAGTTCAAATACAATTTTTTAAATTTGTAGTGGATGACACTTGATGTTAATGCCTTTTTTTTCAAATGTTAATTCATTAATTAAATTTAATTAATTCCGTCTACCATTTTTCCAAACCCGATATTATCACCAAAAGGTAGCTTTGCACTAATAACCACAAATTACTTTTCATTAAGACGGCGCCAAGGGATTGGCGCATTGTCACGAGCGTTGAAAGGTTACGGAATAATCCCAAAATACTTTTCGAAGTAAATTGAAAGTTTCTCAAAGTATTTATTTTGTGCACATTTCGAAGTTCTAGAACTTTTAAGGTCACAATAAAAAAACAATCGCTGGATTCTAATAAATAATGCCTTCAACTTAATCTGAAATTTTTTGATACTTACTTTTTGATAATTATTTAATAAAAAGTAGCTGAAATAAAAATTTTCTTTATTGATCTAAGTAGGAAGTGAATAAAAAAAATTTTCTTTATTATTTGTTCGATTCAACACGCACATTTATTGATTAGTTGAAATTTTATCCTTATTTGGATTAAAATGCGAATTTTTTTGTGACAGACGAAAATAATTGACAAGGTACATAGTTAAAGGACTAAAACTAGTATGAAACTCCTAAAATAATGCAATTTACATGTCTAAAAAAATAAAAAAAGTTATCAAAAATTGATGGGGAATAATTAAACATAGTTATTCAAAAAAGAGTTGATTAAATTTTTCACAAACTGTCAAATAAGCTCGTTGCTAAAGGCAGGTAGAAAATTTAATAACACATTTCTTCAAAACATGCTCTTATTAATACACTATTATTATTTTCATTTTTAGTGTATAATTTATCAATATTTATAATAAATAATCTATCGTTTGCCCAAAGACACCTTGGGAGTTCGCCCCGATGAAAAGGGACCTTAAGAGACGGCAGAAAAAAATATTGGCAGAATCCGATATCACACCAGCTTATTGCCGATGTCTCGGAGATACGGACGAGTTTTACCCGATCATTGCGATCATTGGTCAGTGATTTAACGACCACTCTTGCTTCTGGGGTTCTTTATTTTTGAAACATATTGGAAGAGACATTTTTAAAAACTGTTATTTTCTGAAATACTATAATATTGTAATTAAATTAATTATATTATAGTATTATATCATAGTAACAAATATAATACTATAATTGTAATTAATAAATGGGTATTATTTTTTGATAATAAGTATTAAAAATAATACAAATCATTTTTTTAAATTTTTAGTGTATAATTTATGTATAGTTAGAATAAATATTAGTTTGTTTTCAATATTTTCTATGTTTCACTATCAAATTGTGTCTCTGTTATGGATTAACAGATGGTTAATTGTGTTCAAAACTTTGTTAAATTCATCAATTAACTGATAATTATGTTAAAGAAATGAATTATTATCACAAATATACAAATACACAACATTTATAACGTACTAGGAAATGAATAAAAAATCGACTATGAAACTTCTCAGAAACCTCACAAAAATCAATTTAAATAAAGGCGAGCAAAATAAGAAGCATTTAAGGAGACTATCAGACGAGGCGAAGATATTTATTCTTAGCAACTGGCGGGACAGCGAAAGCCCCGGCGGCTTTCGGATGACGGAACAGCGAAGGGCGACGTCAATCAGCTGGCGGGAGGGGATCTCCCACCTTTTGCGCCCCGCTCCCGGAATGGTCGGACCCACACGCCCTCTCGCGCCCCTCAGATCGTTTGCGGAACATTTTAGGGGTGGACAGGAATCGTCTGCCAACGCGGCTTCTAACGGAATTACGGAGATCCCGCTCCGCCGTGTGGTTTTGTTTTGTATAAAAGAGGATCGACCGTTTTCTAGAAAATCGTTTTCATTGTTGGAAGATTGTTGACGTTTCGATTTGTTTTTGCTTACAAGACGCGAAAGATAAAGAAAACTTTGAAAAAGGTATGTGAATTTTATTTGTTTATTTATTTAAAATTTATGTGGATATCTTTAAGAGGAATGAAAAATAAAATAATGAGTTTGTTCTGATGAACGGATATCTCATTATTTCGAAGAATGAGATAATTCATAATCTTAACATTATTTTTCAAATATTGCTCTTGTCACCTGATTGGCTAATGTAACAAAATAAACTCAAAATTTCTGTAACATTCTTCTGTGAAAGTTAACATAACTTCTGTTCATAAAAATATGAAGGTTTATTAACTTTCCATTGTCATTGTTATTCCATATAATTTACTCTTCAAATGTTTCTTGTTATTCTTAAAAAGTATTTCAAAAGTGTGTATAATTTATTTTCAATAATGCTGCAATTAAAAGAAAAAAAAAATTTCATTTCTTTCTTCGTTTTCTGACTTTGAAATAATGAAATTAGAAACACGCGGACTGAAGTTCTTTGCTACTTTATTTAACGATTTTTCTTTAATATACTAAAAGTTTATTAGCAATGCTGTAAAAAATTATTCGTTTTAGAAAGTTCCTGAAATTTTTGTATGATGTTGAGCTTCGATTAACTCTTGTGAATATATTTATTGTTATCCCTATATCTGAAACCAGGATATAAGCATTTTTCTTCTCTTTTTTTATTACATTTAGAAGGTATTTTTTTTAACATTTTTTGTGATAATATATTTATTTTCCTCATTTTTTTAAAAAAAGGATAAACTTGGTCATCTGTTTATGGAGCAAGTTATAATGGAGTTGAATTAAATGCTCATCTCATTTTTCCATGCAATCGTAAGTTAAATCGCACGTGCTTTTTATTTAATTCTACATTAACCGCCTATGATGATTGGCTGATTCATCAGAAACATCGGATTAGTTTCATTTAAATCAAATTTATCTTATTCCTGACTTAAACTTCAATTTGGATTAAATATAAAACCTTTATATTCTCGTAACCTTGCACCTGTTTTCTTTATTTCTACTTGTTTAATTCTTTTGGAAGTAAAATTTTCTGAAATTCCTGCCACATGTCCTTATTGTCCAATACATTAAGAACTTAACATTGTTCGTGAACGGTGATTTAATTTTACTCCCTTTAATTAATAAAAACATCATCAGTAAGTTTAAGAATTAAAATAGCGTGTCTATTTAATTTGAAATTTTTCATTTTAGAAGTACACATTATGCCACACAAGATGACTTGAAGATTCATTTTAAATGCATTTAAGTATGAACAAATACCACTCAAAATATAATGCTTAATAACCCAGAGAGCGTTATTTATAGATTGAGCAAAAAAATGAAGAGAAAAAAAAATTTATTAAAATATTTCCAAGAAAGACCATCCCAAAATTATATCGTCAGTAATGGAAGAAAAATAAATTTTTAAATTTTTGTAAAACATGAAAACGGTTTAAATTTCTTTGCAACAATAAAAAATATTATTTCAAACATTGCATAAAACTATGTTTAAGAAATTTTCAAAAATTCAAGAAAATAAAATTTTACTTTAATGAATTGATATCATTAAAAAGAAAAAAGTTAATGTAACTTTTTTTTTGCGTGACCATATTTCTTATACTTATTAACAAAAAAGGCAAATCTGCTTTTAATTTTATTTTCTAATTCCGAAAACACCATTTTTTGTACTTATTTATTTCTCTGTGACTTCAATAATTTAAAACGTATCGAGTTAGACGAAGAAAAGTTAGTATATGATCTTAAAACCAAATTATATTTCATCAAATATTATGTCTTATTAAATTTCGAACGGAATATATTCACAGGAAATATTTCTGCATGTTTGCCCATTTGCGTGACGAGAGAATCGTCGAAAAGAAAGTGTTAAATTAATAAAATGTAGTATGTAATTTTATTACCAGAATTTCAGATCTGCATCAAATTTTGGATAAAATCTCAGAACAAATTGACCATCTGTCGGTCCATTTATTCATTTGTATATAAAAATGACAAAATAAAGGTGTAACGATTAGATAAAGAAAATTTTATACGCAGGCGTCTAACTAAATTTTAAATATATGCACACACACACACACAAACATATATATATATATATATATATATGTGTGTGTGTGTGTGTGTCTACTCAGTCTTTCATCTCTTCAGTGGGTCGAAAAACTGAGGACCAAGCATACTTGGAAACTAAACATTGAGAGTTCCGCGTTGGGCTGACCACCTAATCGGGACATATGCCTTGCACCTCAGGGCCTTCGGTCAAGTGACCGATATGGACATTATAGGTCTTGGCCCACATGGGCTGCCGTGCCATTTTTTTAGTATATATATATATATATATATATACAAAAGTATTAGAATCAAGTTAATAGGAAAAACAAAAACCAAATAAAAATTAAACCAAAAAAAATTATTAAAAATTTTAAAAAAGAATCCGGCCTGAAGACTTTTTCAAGGGTCACCCTCAGGCAGGGATTCAAATAAAGGGATTTTTTCTGTGAGTACATACAGACATTAAGTCTAATAATGATTCCTCGTGACCCGAAAATCCCCCGAAATTATGCTCAAGAGATATACCATTTTAACAGAAAGGAAATACAAAATAACAAATTAGAAAAAAAAAACCACAAAGTAAAAATACAATAAAAACAATAACAATAAAAACAAAAACAGCATTAAAATTAAAATTAAAAACGAAAAGGCCAGCACATACCATCCAACAGTGAAGGAAACTTTAAACAATCGATTGTGATTTCCTGTTTTTGAAAGTTAACGGTAAATTATGTAAACAGAGGTAGGCACCCAGCGCCATCTATTGAGTGATCCAATATGCAAGTAAATTTCTATTTTTATTTAAGCCAAAAGATTAATCCCAAACCATACCTTGTTTAATTAAAAAATTGACATTACAGTAATTTCTAGGAAAATCATTTTTAATTAAATTTTTAAGGAGGATATTTGATGCTTCAATATAAGAATTTTTAATATTGCAAACCCTTTTGATCCTGTTAACTTGTGAGAAAATTAGATTTTTGAAAATTTTAGAGTTTAGATTGAATGGTAGTTACAAAGTTTTGTTATTTTAAAGTTGAAATCATCCCTTTTATCGTATATACCAACTATTGTTTTATCATTAGCAATTTCGATTTTTAAATCCAGAAAGGTAACCTCAAGTTGATTTATATTTGTATCTTTTAGAATTAAATCTTTTGGATAGCAATTAGTAATAATATTAGTATTGTCGAAGTTAATCAAAAGTAGGTCATCAATATATCTCCACCCGTTTATTAAATTATATTTAATTATTTTTTTCTCATAGTAATGTAGGAAAATATTAGCTAAAGCACTTGAGAAAGCTGTCCCCATTGGAATGCCCTTGACTTGTTTATAAAAATTAATACCATTAAACACGTAATTTTCAGTAATATTAAAATTACATAACTCAAGCCAGTTATTTTTAGGAATGATATTTTCATTTAAATATTCATCATATATAAAAGTGCAGACCTTTATTAATTTTTCATGAGGTAGATTAGTGTATAAATTTTCGAAATCAAAAGTATTAAGTTTATTAATGTTGTTATCTTTAAGAAAATCCAATACTTCTTTGTTACTAGAAATAATAAAGTTGTCTTCATTTTTTATTTTGTCCAGGATAATTTTTAAGTATTTAAAGAAATGTTTACCCGTATAGTAATTATAACTACCAGTGCTACAGGTTACGAATCTGAATTTTAATGGATTTTTATGAAATTTAACTGTTGGGAATAAATAAGGATAGTTAAGAGAGCAAGTCTTAGTTTTGGTTTTTTTTTGCGAAAGCTAGCATTCTTTTATCTAATTCCTTTTTCCCGGTGTTCTTTAACATATAAGTTGCATTAGAGTTATATTCATTAATTAAAAGTTCTTTATAATAATATTTACAAATTAAACAGAAATTATTTGCTGATTTATCTATTACTGTAATAACAAATTTTTCTTTAAAATTTTTTATTTCATTTTTTAATGTTTTACTAAAATAAATCCCACGTTCTTTAGATCTGTCAAAATCAGTATTCAATTTTATTTTAATTTCCTTTAAAATACTCACTTTCCATTCCCCGAAACCTTCCGCAGGCCAGTGGTATTTTCTAGATAATTTGGCAATAAAAATATCCAAATCATTACCAATAGAAATCAAAATTTTGTTATGGTTTATTTTTTCTCTTAATCTAAATTTTGTTCCTCTTCCCATCAAATCTCTTAAAGAGTTGGATTCAATAATTTTTAAATTACCTGTAATAATATGACCTTTATCAATATCTATAAAATCTTTATATTTTTCCTTGTTACAGTAACAATCTGTTTTATTTATTTTATCTAAATTTTTGCTATAGTAATTATAATTACAAATTTTTTTCTTTAAAGTTGAAGTGTAACTAAACGCTATTGATACATTAGTTTTATCTGCAAGAGGAAAAAAAATATTATTATTATGTATAATTTTGGGTAATTTTAGATATTCGAAGTAAATATCCAAGAATTTAATCACACAGTATTCTTTGTAAACATTATTTTTATTATTAAAAAGTAAATCGTTTTTTCCAATGTTAAGTTTACATTTAATAAGATCTAGAATAATACATTTAGTGTACGAATTTTTAAACTCTAATTCCCCGAATTTATTATTTAAAAACCATTTCATTTTATTATTTCTAAGACCAAAAATGTATTTCCTAATTCTGTGAATGTTTTCACTATTGGGTTCCAGATTACAGTAATTTTGAAATTCCTCAAATATAATTTGAAAATTGCCTCCTTTCCCTTTACCTCTTTTAAATCTTTTAGAAAAGTTATCTTTATTTAGAAAATTTTTAAAAATGTTAAATTTGTTATAAATGCAATTATTGTTTAAATCTGCATAACCTTCCCCATTTAATTTACTATTGAGACCATAAGGAAATAAAGTTTTCAGGTTGTAAATATAAATGTTTTCCAGATCTAATCTTTTGTTTAATTCGTTAATATTGTCTTCTAGAATGTAGATATTAATATTGTTAAAGTTATGGTTTTGAAAATGCTCCAGTTCGAAGTCAGTGGTCCTATTTTTTATGAAGATTTTTATATCGGATCTGTGATTGTTAATTCTTAAATTAAGCTCGGTGCTAGTTTGGCCAATATATTTTAAATTACATTCTGAACAATTAAGGAGATAAATCAAATTTTTGTTTTTACAGAATGTTTGTAATTTTGAGTTTTCATTTTTGATCTGTTCCTTATCTGCCAAAGGACATGTCCTACACTTTCCGTTTCCACAAATTTTATATTTTTTTGTATTTTTAAGATTTTTTAAACAAAACAATTGTGTCATATATATATATATATATATATATATATATATATATATATATATATATATATATATATATATATATATATATATATATATATATATATATATATATATATATATATATATATATATATATATATATATATATATATATATATATATATATATATATATATATATATATATATATATATATATATATATATATATAATATATATATATATATATATATATATATATATATATATATATATAATATTAAAAAATTGGAAATTTGAAAGATTGTTTTGATTTTTTTGAAATCATTTGAAATGAATGGTTTCGAAATTTTGAAATCATTCAAAAACAGGTCGAAAACGTATTCTTCCTTCTTTTCATTATTATATTAAAATTAAACATATGCTCTTTATACTGTCATATACAAGAATTAGGGATGAAAACGGGCCTTTTGGTCTCGTAATAATGCGATGTAATATATTTCAAACTTAATATAGCGCACAAATTTAAGAAGTAGATTAAAATATTAAGTATTCCTGCATTGAAAAGTAACAACCAAAAAGCATATATTGATCAATTGATTAAAAGTATTTTAATTATTATAAAACTTTAATCGAGTTGATTAAAATATTCATGAAATTTCAATATTAATAGTTAAGGCCGGTGCAAGAAAATGAAAGCGTATAAATAAGAAGGAACAATTCGAAACCATTCAGCATTTAATCAAGGAGAAAGCTCTAAATCCCTTATTTTTAAAGGTAAGATCAATTTGTGTAGAAATTGAATAGTTAATCTTTCATCAATATTTGCATTAATATAATATTTATCCTTTGAAACAACAAAAAGGATACTGAACGTTAACATAATATTTAATTTTCTCTTAAAACAACAAATAAAACAACTCGGGTGTGTTTTTAAGGAATACAATTTTTTATTAATGAATTATTTCATGTTATATAATGTTTGCATCAAAGCTTTCTATCTCATTTCTTCGCTAAAAATACTTTGTTCTCAAAATTTACAAAAAATGGTGAAATGCTAAGCTGAAATCATATTTTAAGAGTGAAAATATATCGTTATAAATCGGTAAAACTACTTTCCTTCAGTTTCAAAAGCATTGCTGAAACGAGAGATTTATAGCAATTTTAATGGAAGTCTAATTCAATTAACCCCGAATTTTGAGGACATTTGACAAAAAATTTTAGAGCCTCAAAAATGAGACCTCTGGTTTATGGTGATGTATTTATGCAATCCGGAGATTCTTACAGAAATTTCTATGCTTTTTGGAAAATTTATTTAAACGCTAGAATTTGGAGCTTGTCGCCAACGTGATTTCACTTTTGAGGGAATTGATCGTAGAGCGACCTCTCTAGCTGTTCGTTCTCTGCGGTTTAACACTTAGTGACTTATGAGTTATTTGTACCTGACAAATACTGTTCTTTGCGTACACCTAGAAATTGTTTTCTCTTCCTGTGCTTTGTAATTTCATGAAGTAAGACATTTTTATACGTTAATATGTATGCCAGGCTTTTTGTACCGTAAATCGTACATCGCCAACTATTGCCGTAAAGGTATATGTTTTTTTTAATTATCAAGATGATTTAATTAAATTCAGTTACATTGACATCCCGGGTGAAAACAACACTTGTTTTTTTTTTGTGGGAGAGGAGTTCATAATTTTGAACTCATGTCAGATGACAAGGACCTTACCAGAATTGGCCTTACTTTCCACATTTCCACAAGCCAAAGAGAAGATATTAGTGTTCATCGGTTCTGCATATACAACGGATTTCTTGGGGTATCGAATTAGGAACCTCCAACTTCGTGACGGAGACCTCAGCCTTATTTAAAAGACTAAATGCGCGTATGTAAAATAATTATTTTATAAATTTTTTTATTGATATTTACCCACATTCTGAATGAATTAGAATTAGCGTACGGTAATTAAAATTTCTGTTACAATTTTCTCTTGTATCTGTCTAATTGATTCTATTTCAATATATTCAGTGCCTGTGAAATAAAATAATTTGATAAACTTTGTATTGCATTTCTTAAACTACTTAGAGCCAAAATTGATACAGTTCTTGAATTTAAATTTAAATTATTCTCTAATAAAGTTAGTTCTGTAACATTTATTTTGCTTACTAAAAGAAATATAGTATTGAAAAAAAATGAAACATTTCAATTGTCTACAGGATTTTATTTCTTCTATGCATAAGAAATCATCCAAAAGTAAATAAAGATATAAATGATGCTTCCGAATAGAATTTCAAAACCTCCCTTCCCCTTCGTTCTATGCATGAATAATTTATTTGCCTTCTTCAGAGCGAAACAGTTGAATAAAACGCAAAGATTATAAATTCTTTTTCGCACGTAGAATGCCGTGGATAATGAAATGCAAACGTTACCTTTCGATTCTTACAATTTAATATCGTCTGCCATTATTTTTAAATATGAATTTTAAAGCTGGCATTCGAGTAACAAATTCGTATAAAAGAAATGTTTAAAAAATATACTAGCTGAATGCGTGCCTTACGTAAAAGTATTTCAAAGACCAAGCGCTCAATTAAATTTCTGTGGCTGGCTTTGAGGGATTTTCTGTATTTTCAATATTTATGTGATTCTTTTTCCTCGAGGGAGATGCTTTTTTAAAGAGTGCAAATGCAATAAAGCTGTGAAAATAGAATTTTCTAAAACCAAAGGTACGGTTTCTATCTTTTTTGTTCTCTTCCTTTCAAACGGAATGTTTTTTGAATCCAAAGATTTTTTTTTCTTCTTCTCCAGTTAAAATTACATTTTCTCCTTTTCTTTGGTTTCGTATTTGAAAGGGGGAAGTATGAAGCACAGTGGAAAGGTTTTTGGACAATGAATACTGCCTTTTTCAGTTCGTGTGAAAAGGAACGAAACTCAAACCTGCAGACGATCCGTGCTAATCACGCACAATGGGACATTCCATTAGTAGAAAACTCCCGCGGGAATCGGTGTTCGTTTTGTTTTGGAAACATAACGTTTTTGTTTTACTTCCCGCATCTGTACTTCGCGAGTCCCACGAGACTCGGCGTTCTTCTAAACAAAATTTTAAAAAAAATTTAAAGGAGGAATGTTCTTTTTACTTCTGAAAAACACGAAGACGTGCTTAGCTTTTTAAAGGATTTCCACAAATAAATTAAGGAACGTGTTTGTTCCAATAATATTTTTTTCAACAAAATTCAATTACAAGGATGCTTGGCTTTTTAAAGTGATTTCCAAGTGAATATAAAAGTGTTTGTTTTAATATTTTAAATTATTTCGAGTAAAACACAAGGTTTAACATGAAGCTGAATTTTTCAAAATTGATTATTGAATATTTAAAAGAGTGGATGTACAAAAAATCAGAATTCTATTCTAAATTTAGTAAGCCTTTTTTTACTTAATGCCTAAAACGCGTCTATTTTTTTTATATTATTTAATAAAATAACTTCATAAACAGTCCTGTGTTGGTTTTCATTTGTATATTGATGATACAATTAAACAAGATTTTGCGTTGAACAAAGTAGCAGGTCAATAATATAAAGTGGTTTTTGATATTTGTAGCTTACATGAATATTATTATTAAATTTTTTAAGAAAATTAATTCTAAAAATTATTAACAACAATCTTTTATTGTCTTTATAATCTTTTATTGTCAGAAAATTCATCGGGAAATACTCGTATAGAATTTTAAGTATCTGAGTAATATAAAAGGCCATTTTTAAATAAAAGTTCCTGTAATTCTAATAATTATCAACCACAATCAACACATTTATAATCTTTTGTTGCCAGAAAATTCAAAGGGAAATACTCGCATCGAATTTTAAATATCGGAGTAATATAAAAGGCCATTTTCAAATAAAAGTTCCTGTAAATGCTTTATAGTGTTTACAATGAATTAGTTACTTCTGTATATTATCTTATAAATACTAATCTTTATTGGGTTCATTCTTAATAATAAATAATATTATTACGAATCTGTAACCTTGCTTTCCAGAGCAGTTATTTTTAATGTGAAGGAAGAGAGTTTTATTGATATTTAATAGGTGCCAAATCAATAATTTACCTCTTGGTAACAAATTTGGGGCAAAAAGTTCCATAATCTACTGGAATTTCGGTAATATTTCAATTAGGCTCAAAGATACTTTATTCTTCTAGAAGCTTCTTTGCCCCGTCACAGAGACTATAAAATTCCAAGAAGAATCCCGATAAATTCAAGTGATAACCGAGTAGGGACAAGGAATAATGGAAGTGAATATTCTTTTTGAAGCGTTAATCCTGAGAAAATTATGTGCGCCTTTTATTACTGCGATTGTTTAGTGTCTATTAGTTGCTTATGATCAATGTTTTTTACAAGTTTGTTTCGAACTTTTACATCTGTGTTTTTGTACTTGTGTTTCGAGTAGAATAAAGCAGCATTATTCTGTACTGAAAGTGCTGGACATTTTATGGTACACCCACCGAAAAGATTTTTCATAGTAATATATTCAAAAACTATATATTTCAATTTTTTCTTTACATAAATCTAGCATCAAAAAATGTAAATGAAAAATTAATTTCCTACAAGATTATATGGTTCTTATATTAACAATTTATTCAGATTTTAAAAAAAGCATAAATAATGTTTAAAACATTTTGAAAAAAACTTCACGTGTATTTCATTCGAAGCATGAATATTTTATTCATGTTAACAAAATAAAAATAACGAATATAAATGAAAAAATAATTTTTTAATTAATTTCTATCTATTTTCTTACCGGTGAAAATATTCATAATATGATGATAACGTGAACTTTCGAATCGAAGAATATATTTCCGCATGCCATTATTTCTACGTGGGACTTATTATCGATGATATTTACATGATAGCAGTAAATAATTCGAACGAAATAAAGTCAGACTGAGTCCGTTCTATAAATACGCCAGTCCCAAAAGTTACATTAGATTTCAGTAGGTTCACAAAATATTCTGTATTTTCCATATAAACGTGCTATTTTCCTCAGGCAGAAAATTTTTTATAAGACTGGAGCTAGAATAAATTTACGAAAATGGAATTTTCGAAACCAACTGCGCATTTTCCCCAGCAAATAAATATAAATATAAATAATATTTTAATGAAGAACTTTTTGAGAACATGCAAATGAAGACTTTTTGGCATCATTTGGAAATATGAATATTTTATTAATGTTAAAGAAATGATAAAATAAAATGAAGGCCACCATGTTAATTTTTTTTTACCAAATAAATAAAATCATGCAGAGTCGCTGCGAGCATCATCTTTCAATTCGAAGATAATGCATTTATTTTTATAAATCCTTATTTAAAGATGCCTTACTCACATTTCAATAATAAATAATTCATATAAAATAAAAATGTAAAATGGTGCAGTCTGAGTCCATTAGGTTAAAATGCCAGAATCCCAAGAGCTTCATTATATTTCTCTGGATTTTTTCAGCAGTCACCTTTATTATTACATACATGCTACTTTGTTTTTGCACGAGTTCTTTAAAGCTATAAATGCAATAAATTCATGAAAATAGAATTTCTGCAATCGAGCATGCTTTGTATTTTTTTCTGCCTTGAAAGATATGATGTTATGACAAAAAACCTTGAATTTTTAGACAAAATAGTTCTTGTTCCTGTGTTGGCTTTTTATTTGAAGTAATGAAGATAAAAACACAATATAGCATCTTTTTTACAATTCGTGCGAAAATAAAAATTTAAGTATGAGAACAACCCATGCTTTTCAACCTCAAAGTAACTTTATTTGAATTGAAAATACCCATTGGTTTCGTTGTTTATTCTGTTATGAACAATAATATTAAAAGAAATTTTTTGCTCCACTGTTATTAACAATGTTTATATTTTGCAATTTCCAAGGTTTTATCCTTTGCACTAGAAAAAAGGATATTAGAAAGAAGAACAAAGGAATTTTTTTTAGTTTTTAAAGAATTTTCATCCTCTATAAAGTTTTAACTTCAGTAGTTTAATTTTTTTTAGAAATTTATGGTAAACAAAGCAGAATATTTTCTTATCCAAAGTAATTATGGGAAAATGTGTTTGAAAAAAACTGTAATGAACTAAAATCAACGAATGGTCTTAAATTTAATATTTTTTCCTTATTTCAATGTTAATAACAGAAAAATTTATTGCGGAATCTTCAAGAGAAGAAAAATGTCAAATAAACTGGGCCAAGCTAAGATTAATTCATGCAGCTCAATTTAAATTTTTTAATATACCTTAAATAAATTAATTAATAACAACAATAGAAAAAATCATATGCTACAGAACAAAGATATATTTATATTTAAATGTGGTTTTAATTCATTATGTTAGAATCATAGAGAGTGATGCAAATGAAATAAATTTCGCAAAGAAATCTTCATATTCTCCACGGTAATGTAAGAAATACATCAATGAAAAATGCAGCAAACTATTTGGTTATTAGACATATTTATTTCACCATTTTTAATTTTGAAATTTTATATGAAGTAAATATTTAGAGCAAAGTTTCTTAAATTAATTAGCTACCTGATGTTTTTTTAAAAAAATTGTTATATTTTATCAGGATAGAAATTGGAATGAGGATGCTTTATGAAATCCATATTGTCGATTGACAGTTTCTAAATACTTCTTTTCAAAAAATAAGAATAATTACTCCATTGAATAAATTGAATATGATTGTAGCGGATGGTTATGAGTGAGGATAGAACCTGGAACCTTGTGGTTCGCAACCCAGTAACATGACCACTATATAAAAGCAATTGCCCACATAGCGTAGCTGTTATATGGTTTATAAGTTTTCACCACATGATGAAGAATGAATTAAATTATTCAATTAATTCACAGAGAACTTTGTGCAATAGTTAAATACCGTAAGATATAAAGCTATATTTAATAAACAGTGGTCCGATTTCGTAAAAAACACTTACGGATAATTCAAATTATTCTCTTTGTGAATAAATCAGATTTTTTGCCATGAATGAAAATATTAAGCTACAAGAAATGAATGTTATTAGAAGTAATGTTACAAAGATAAAAAAAATTCAATGAAAATGGAGCAACATGGAATCGGTGAGATTACTGGCAAAGCGGAATGCTGATCTCAAAGATCATCGATTTATTTAAAACTAATCAGGAACATTTACCGCACATTGTTTAGAGTCCGTTACCGCATATTGTTTAGATCATGAATATGTTGATCCCTCTTCAAGAAATACACATGCAATAGCGATCAGTTTCAATTCTGAGAGGTTCTGTTCTGATGATGATTAGGTGTGTACTAAAAATGGTATTACACCAGTAAAAAGACTCATGATTATAATAAAAATTAGAATTTAAATAGCTGTTAAAGGACTAACCATTCAAAACAAATCTTTCGTACGCATGTGTAATATACATAAAAGAAATTAAAGATAGCCAAGAAAATAAAAAAAGCCGAAACAAAAAAAATAAAGGAGCAGCAATGAAATGAAAAAGTGGAGAAGTCTGAATAGCTCAAACACAAGAGCCTACATAATAATTGTTCCGCAGTAACAACATCATTGAAAATAATTCGTAAAGACTAAAATTTGCTAAAGATAGGCAATTTCAACTTAGAATAATAAATATAAAATAAAAGAATTTTGTGGAAAAGAGAAAAATATAAATAAAAAAAGGGAAAATGTTTTTAAAAAAGATAAAAAGGAAAAAAAAATAAATATATACATTGGCTCAGTCTAAAGTAGAGATCATGAACAGGAACAAAAGGTTAAGAAAAGAGTCCGTTTTGCATTATTTTTCTTATACTCACAAGATACTGTACATTTTTAACAGCGGTTGACTTCCTCTATGCATACTTTGAAGGGCTCATGCAATGGTAGAGTCACATTTAAAGTTTGCCACTATTAAAAGAACATTAACAAAGAGGAATTCAAAATTGGTATACAACACGATATAACCAACAAAAGTCTTTTTTCCTCTGTAGTGAAATAACATAGGTTTCCTCCGAAATCAGGATTCAAAATAAGAAAGATTAGTCTCGGTAGGGTCTGATGAAGTATGATGGGAAAAAAACTCTTATTTACTCTAATAATACGTTTCTTACGTAAAAGCCACAGGACAATTACAATAAATTATATTAGGCAATCAATCCCGAAGCCAAGATATGGCCCCTGTATATTTAATTATGCTGTATAGCTTAATATTCAGCAGAAGGGAAACGTAATATGTTTTGATTTATTTCATACACTTCGAATTTAATCAATAATGGATTCCTAGATATTTTGAAAATAGAACATTCAAATACTTATAATGAAAAAAATGATAAATTGCACTACTGAACTAGTACGAGGTGAGTGCTAAATCAATGAGCTCACCTAATATATTTAAAGAAATACCGAACATATCGTCTAACATGTATTTCACATTTGTCTAAACTTCTAAAAGTATTTATGTATGAAAAGAGTAATAGCTTAATAATCTATGGGACGAAAGCGTAATAAGTTTTGAATTATTTCATTCATTTCGAATTTGGTACATAATGGATCCCACGATATTTTAAATATAGGGCATATAAATATTTGTAAAAATGATAAATTGCGCAACTAAGCTGGGACGGCGTGAGTCATAAATCAATCTGCTCTCCAAACACATTTTAAGAAATACTCAATATTCTTATTGACAAATATTTTACATATACTTTAAACTTATAAAATTATTATTTGTGAAAGAAATAAGATAAAAAGTTTCGCAGCTCTAGGTAATTAATTAATTCTTTCTTGCTTACAATAGCAATATTACTGAATTTTCTGATTGTACATTTATAGCCTTTCTTGCGTAAAACTTAATTAGAACGAGTACCTATTTCACCTTCCACTTTGTAATCCAGACAGGAAAAGAGCAGACTGTCTGATTCGGGTCACGATCTTGGAAAAGTGGTTCTCTATAGAACTAAATCTTGGTATTGGAGTCAGTCCTCCATTCCGTCGGAGCAAATAAATTTTCACTGAGAGCTTTTCAGGTGAAAGTAATAGCAAACAAACGATTCATTTCTTCAGTGACATCTGATGACTTCTTTTTACTGAAAAAGGCTAAATGTCTCAAAGTAATGCAAATAATAACCAACTTTAAAGGTCAAATGGTAAATTTATTAGAAAATCAATTGAATCAATTTTGACTGACTACTGAAAGAAAGAAACGCATTTTTTAAATGTATAATGTCAGCATTGTTGCTTATAACTTCCAAATAACTTTTGATTTTATAATGAATTATCAGATATGAATCTGTTATTTTATCACGGTTTTTTGACGCTTTTGTTTAACTTGGCTTATTTCAAGTTTGTTAAGGCAAGATTATCTAATCGAATTTTTTCATCTCTCACTGATGTGTTAGAATTTTAAAACGTTTTACATGTGTGTTCACGATTAAAATAAATAATTTAATTAGCCATTACATATTAATTAAATTAAATTTTTATTACCAAACCATTAGAGCCATCTGGTTGTTAGTTCGAAAAAAGTGAAGAAATAGAAATTAATATTAAAATATCTACTGCTTAATGCACTAATAATAAAGTGTTCAGTTTTTTTAGTTAAATTTGTCCGAATTTTTATAAAATTGGAAACTTATGATGTCATTCATACAGTTAAAATCGAAATTAATCCAAAAGAATTTGGGTAATCTGAGTATTAAGATCCATTAATAAAGTTCCATTTCTTCCTCAATTCAATTTTTTGCTGCTTATAACTTCCTTTAAATACAATGTAAATTTTCTTTTATGGTAACGTTAGTCATTCCTGAAAAGTTTCTACCTTCACAGCTTTTTGTTCAAGTTTTGTTTTCAGAGCATCTAGAGGAAATTTACTCTTATCATTTCCTTCATAATATTCCGATCCAAATATCATTTTCTGGTCATTGTTGGAGAAAAATATGCAAGAACTATCTCCTCTTTCATCATTATTAAACCAGTGGGAGTGGTTTTTCCGAAATTTTCTTGCATATTTTCCAATAAAAATCTTATCATTTCTTCCTTTGCATAAAATTGGGGACCTTGGAGAACGCAACGAATTTCAAAGCTGTCTGTAGTTCATTATTGCACGGCATTGGTGAACTATAATTATGAAATGTAGATATTTAACGTGAATCTATCATTTTTACAGAATATATGTATTTTCAACGCTTTTTTGCTGGCCGATTAACATCAAAATGTGGCACAAATATTCAGTTGTAATTATAATGTGACAAACTGAATTTCAATTACTTACTTCATTGCTTTTATGATTAGTTGCGTTTGCTTGCATACAAAAGTACAAACCGACAGATAGTCACCAGTAGGACGAATTAGATTTCACATTTCAAAGGTATCAACATTTTAGATGTTCAATCTATGTATTAAATTTTATCAATCTAGCTCCCTAAAGTTTGTTGTTATCCAGCATACTTGTGCTTAGACAGTCAGCGAGCCAGACTTCTTATGAATAGATTTCTCTCAAAATTTGCTTGAATTTTTTTGTCGTAATTCCATATACCAAATTTCAGCTTTCTAACTTAAAGCGTTTTTGATTTATCGGGTTCACAGAGAGCCAGAAATACAGACAAAACACCAAAAAACTGAGGTTTGCGGTTCAATTACATTTGAAGTGTGTCATTCATCAAAATCTCGAGTTTGAATTTTTTTAATATTTACACTACTTCTTCTATACAGTCGCATGCAAGGAAATAAGTGAAGTCCTTTTGCAGGAGCTTTAATCAAAACCAGAAAATTATGTTCTATTTATCCCTTCCAAGAGAATTGTTAGCAAATTCAAATGTCAAAAGTATCAAACACCCTTTGAAAGTCAAGGTAATATACTTTCAATACATTTTTTAAATATTGTCCACTGCTCTATAATTTTGAGAAATACATTATAAATCATTCTGGAATAAAATAATTCAATTTCTTTATTTCAGCACAAATCATTTGAATTTTTGTGTTTTCCATATGGCTAAAAATTATGCAGCGACGGAGTTTGGTTTAGTAAAAGCTTTTATTGACTTTGAAATTGAATCAAATAATATGATTTCAAAGAAAGAAAGTGAATCAAAATTTCACTCTACGGACATCATTAAAATTTATGCAAATACCATTGTCAAATTTTCGTTTGGTTTATTTATTTTTACAATTTAACTGATAACACAACAAACTTGATTTTGAAGAATTCGTTTATTAGATAAAATACTGCATAAAAAACTAATTTATTTAGTAATTTTATTTTTTCATATTCACACCAAATGTTTCTTAAATATTATAATTATAGCAATAACAGATATTTTTCAGAAAATAATTTTGAATTTAACTACCATGCATAATTTTCCATATTCACAATTCATGAAAAATATATTCAAGCCTCAAAAAAAATGAAAATACATGAGATAAGAAAATGTTATTTTCAACTATTTATTCTTTCGTACAGAAATAATGAAGTGAATACGTACATTCCTTTCTAATTTGATAAATTTGGTTCCATCAGGTATTACTTTATTAGGATCCTTCTGGTGTATGAATACATGTATCACATCATCAGAGAGCAGTGAATATTTTTTTAAAAATTCCGAATGGATTTACTAGAATAAAAATGTTTTAAAACCAAGAAATCAACGACTTCTTGAAGCTTTATATACATGGTGATTAAAAATAAATATTCCATTTTTGCAAGGCTATTAAAAGAAAATAAAACAGAGTCCAACATTGTTGTTTACCGTAAATTACAAATAACCGGTGAAAGTTTAAATTCAACACAGTTATAAGAATTCATTGTAAGCCCCACCAAAAACACGAACGATAACAAAATGATACGATACTTCATCTCACACTTTTACATCATCTTTGATGTGACATTTTGAAAGTCAACAGATATACCCATCATAAGTTTGTCAACGTCAGTTGGCAGCGGAGAAACAAGCACCAGATATAAGATGTAGCCCAATAAAAAAAGCAAATATTGCCACACACAAACATCTGTGCATTCTTTCAAAGCCACATACCAATCATATAGCAAAAATCCTGTGGTGAGTTATTCGATTCCCTTTGGAAGCGGGCGCACACTTATAACTGGGTGTTGAATACTTATAACTGTGTTGAATTTAAAGTTTTAACGGTTATTTTTTATTTAAAATTTCTATAAGTTTGTTTCGTTTTCATTTAACAGATATGCAAACATTGGAATATTCAATTATAATCACTCTGAATTTCTCTCACATTCAGAATTTCTTATGCCAAATTTATTTATATATTTTCTGTATTAAAAACGAAATAAAGATATAAAAATAGAGTTTTCAGAAACGGAAGTATGTTTTAAACCTTTCATAAAATATAAAAAATTGTATGCATAACTATGTTTTCGCAGTTAAAATTGAAAATTGTTTCATTTGCATTCTAGAAGCTGAAGAATAAGAAGGAAAATAACAAAAATATTCAAACTCATACCTCCTTTCTTTAGTTCCTAGAGAAAAAAAATATAAAAGAAGTCCGTTCGTGTTAATCATGCGCAATGGGACATTCCATTAGTTGAAATCTCCCACGAGAATCAGAGTTCAGCTTTATTTCCGCTACTACAATAAAAAACATTGTCTTTTTTTGCTCCATTTGCCCCATCTGTGCTTTGCGACTCCCATGGGATTTTTCCTATGTGCTATAAAAGATTAGAACAAGGGTCCCTCTCCACTCCATTATGAAAAATGGAGACTTATTTAGTTTTTAAAGAATTCTCAAATGAGCTATAAAGTAAGTTTCAGCTTCAATGCAATAAAAATTTCCCCAAGGAAACTACTTAAGTTCACATAAAGTTTAGCTACTTAAAATTATGCGTTTTATTTGAGAATATTATTGAAAGTATATATATTGTCTCAGAAAATTATGACTTCTATAATAAAATGATAAAACATAAATGAGATTAAAAATTAAAATTATTTTAATCAATACCGTTTGATCATTTTAAATACCATATTATCCCATCAGTATTTATTAGAGTCAAAGGAAAAACATTATATAATTCTTTCTTCGTTTGAGCTTTCGCTCATTAATATTGTTTAGAAATTTCGAAACGTTTCTGAGGTTTCTTTGTAAGGGTTCAGATGTTTTATATTCCATTTATAAGAAACAAATTACAATGTTCCCGCCAATGCTGTTACGAAGCTCCGGTCATTCAAGTTTTCCCGTTTGCCTCAGGGCGGATCGAAGTAGTCAGTTTGTGATTATACAATATACCTTCCTTCATAATTCTTATGGAATTAAAATATTTTTCAGTAATGTCGCCGGTCGAAGAACTAGCACAGGATATATAAAATCGATACTGCATGTTTTTGCGTTAACTGTGATCAGTAGTAATCTATATACATGGAAGAAGTTCCATCAGCATAGGAAGAACTGTTCAGTGATTCCAGTATGTGACAACATCTGGTGGCTTTATTTTTGCAGTGTTAGTGGATAAGAACATAAGTGCAGAGTGGAAAGAACATAACCATTAAAAACATTCTTATTTTAAAGAAAACAAACGCAATTTGACGACATCGTTATATATCCTTGTCATGAACTCCGCTTCTCTACTCTCTCCTTTTCTCACTTCTGTTCCTTGTGAATTTTGAAGATATACTATGAAACAAATAGCTGAATGCTTTTTGGTATAAGTTTTACTATCCGTGTTTTAGATTTATATTTGCATAAAGCAGATTTTTTTCCCAATTTTTAAATTTATTTTTTAAAAATAAACAACCAAAAATCTGTCCTTTTTTACTTTCTGGCATACGTAGTATAGATAATATGTAGTAATCGTCAAAAAATTCAAAGTCGAGATTTTGACGAACGTCCATCTTTTAGATCTCCCTGAGTTCGAAAAACACATTCTTAGAAAACGTGTCTGTCTGTGACAAATATAACACAAAAATGCTTTGAGCTAGACGGTTGAAATTTGGTATATGATCTTTACGTCACGTTTGTAGATTTCTGTCAGAGTTTAAGTGAAATTTGTTGGGAGGAAGTCCGTCTGTCCGGCTGTTCGAATATAAGTTCATACGGTAATTACAAAATGAGGAGAGCTAGATAGATAAAATTCGATACACAGACGTAACGTCTATAGTGTAGACACCTGTACAATTTTGAGCTAAATCCAACAACGAGTTGATTTTCTATCGGTAAGTACTTTCAGAAGAATACAAACCCGATAATTCAAAAACGCATCAACGCTTTGAGCTAAACGGTTGGAATTTGGTATACGGCTTTTACTCTTACCGTGTTATTATAAGTTAACACGGTAATTACAAAATGAAGGAAGTAGATAAATAAAATTCGACACACAGATTTATCATCAATAGTGTAGAAAATTCTCACATTTTGAGGCAAATTCAACAACGGGCTGACTCTCGATTTGTCTGTATTTTCAGAAACACATAAACATGATAATTGAAAAACACAATGACACAAATTTATCAAAACTGGTTTGGGGTTTTGTGACTACCAGACATTTTTGTGTCAAATTTTGGTTCATATCGGTTGCAAAAAACGAGCATAAAATACAAATTCTGTTTTGAGATAGTATACCAACGCATACCAGGGATTAATCGACAAATAACTCGCCAAGGATTACACGATAGATTCAGCAAAAAATGCTAAATTTACGCCAAAAGTTAATGTTTCGTAACTATTGCACGCCAATGCTGTATAACACATTGGTGTAACAAACATAACAAGTTTGTTAGAGTATGCGAGAAAGTTTAGGGGGGATCTATTCCCGCTGGTTTATTCGCTTGAATCAACCTAAAAAAACTCATTTTAAGCTAGTTTGTTATTTAAAATTCAGCCAATCTTTTCATGCAAATTGTAACTTAACCTTTCATGCTAATTGTAACTTGTTAACCGTGATGATGAAACAATAAACGATCGGAACTAATTAGTTTATTTGCATATAGTATACATCATAAATTTTAAATATTTCTTTTTAATTTTTCCTTGGAATTTTATGTAGAAATTTCATAAATATACTTTTGCAAATCTTTAAAAGATTTAATCCGCCATGTTCTGGATTGTTTTACTGCATGTTTAAGTCAATTTTTGAATCCATATTCGTACGTATATTTTTTTCCTTTACGTAATCTGGGAAAATGAAGTATGTCGCCAAACGCAATAAAAGCAGATAAGAGTTTGAACTTGTTATGAATTGCCCTTTTCATTAGAGACTTTAAACTTCAGAAAGAAAAATATTTGCCAATAATTAAAAAGTAATTATTTTATTCCAATTAAGTACATATAGTATGTTCTTTGTTGTTATTCCCTGAACAGTTTTATCATTCTGTTTTAAATTATTTTCAACAATCCTAATTATTTAAATAACCCTTAATCATTATATAACAAGTTATAAAGAATAAATAAAGCATTAATAAGAAATTGTATGAAAATAACATCGTTTAAATATAATTTTGTATTTAAAAGGAATTTGCGTCTTTTAATGACTATTTTGATTACTTTGGTTGAAAAACTATTTTACCTCTATTAAAAGAATTACAAAAATAAAGTTATCGCACAATGCTATTAGCATTTATCTCTAGCATCATTACTATGCCTTCATTTAAGTTCACTGGCTTGAAGATTTGAAGAATTTTACTCATATTTATACGGCACATCATTAAATTATTTTTTTTCTGGAGTTAAGATAATCCTATTTTTTCTAAATTAAAAAGAAAACAAAAAAGCATACCATTTTTCTCCTCTATTTTAAGCTCACGTAAAAAAAATATACCTTTTTCTAATTCCTTTTCTTTTTTTCCTCCTAAATCGCATTAAATTAATTTCTGTATACATTAGAATAACATTTTCTTCGGCTAGTATAATCTTCGTGGGCAAATTTCCAGGTTTCAGCATGAAGAAAGCACCCCAGCAACTTCAATATTATTCATGTAAACTGCCAAAAAAAAGTGAATTATTTTTTATGCTATTCATTGAATAAAGAAACGTTTTATATTTTTTTCCTGCTTAACACATAATTCAATGGTAAATATTGCCAGCTTACTGTAACTAAAGAAAGGATTTATAACACTTTCGTATGAACTGCATTTTTTTACTAAATTTTGCTTCGAGATGAAAATTAAAAAATAACCAAGTAAAGTTTCTTAAACAGAATAGTGTTTTTTAAAATTCTTACTTTATCCTCTAAAAGATAAAATAAGTCAATAATTTCTCATTGTTGGAATAGACATGATTTTCCAAATGTGAATTATAGTTTCATAATTATGTCATAAGATATCTCATTCAATTATGTCATAAGATATCTCATTCAATTATGTCATAAGATATCTCATTCAATTATTTCATAAGATATTCTTCCAGTACATGAGAAGCACGAGTCAGCTAACATTTTTGAAATAGTCTATAGACAGGTGTTTATCAAAATAGTGGAAACACTGTGAATAAAACTGACATCTTTGAATGTGCTTCATAAGCATTAAAATATAATAATAGCCACCAGTTTTTTTATTAATGGAAATGTATGTATTCTGGTAGTATGTGTTAACTTTATTGAAGTTCTGTAATTATTGGATTTTTTTTTTCAAAAGCGTAAAATGTCGGACCTCTCAGATTTTCAGAGGTCAAATTGTAGGAGTCCGTCTAGCTAGAGCAAGTGTGACCGAAACATCCAAACTTTTAGGCGTTTCTAAAGGTAAGGTGTCTAAAGTCGTGACAGCATACACACAGCGCGGCAAGATAAGCTCGGCGAAGCAAAATAGTGGGCAGCAGGAGAAGCTTAGTGAAACAGACCGTCGGGTATAGAAGCGGATTGTAATGTCTAAAAAGATAACAACTGCAGCAAAAGTGATCGCAGCGCTCAATACATCTGGATTCTCCAGTATCGGTATTACAGTTACAAAGCACCTTCATAAACCGAACGTTTATGGCAGAACAGCAATTCCTAAGCCATTTGTCTCAGATGCTAATGGTAAACTTCGTCTACCATTAACATCTGTGACTAACTACCATCAATCGATAATGTTTTGTCGCACCCACAAAACCTGATCGGTTGATAAGTGAAAGAAAGCAATATGGTCTGACGAATCGTGTTTCACACTTTTCCCTACAACAGGACGGGTGCACTTTTGGAAGACACCAGCAGAAGCATATGATCGTGATTGTCTCCTTCCATCTGTCAAGCGTGGAAGTGGATCTGTCATGATATGGGGCAGCCATATCGTGGTTTTCTGCTGAACCAATTGTAACCCTGAAAGGAAGGATCAAGGGGGAGAAGTATAGAGAAATTTCAGCTGACCTAATCCATCCTTTGAAGCAAACTTTTTTTCATGGAAGAGATGGAATGTTTCGGATCACAATGCATCTATCTATGTAGCGAGACATGGTACAGAAATCGAGTTTATTACTTATTGTCGAATGGCAACAGCCAAATATAAACAAAACATTATTCGAATTTCAGACTGCTTTATTCATTGAACATTTTTACAACTGTATTGAATCAAATGCTTCGCTTAACTAATTAATGAGGTTGCAAAATATTATTAGAAGTGAACTGAAGATAGTTCGCCATGTCACCAAAAGGACATTCAGACAGAGTAAAGGAAATCAAGGAATAAGCTTCAAACAAAAAGTCCAATCAAGCGCAAATGTAGACTTAACTGTTGTCAGATAAGTAATCGCGGTAGGATTTATTATTAATGAATGGTTTCTCGCCAAACACATCAAAATCGTGAAATCGTCCAAAAACTCTCTGAAACTCTGGATTCCTGTGTGTATATCAGAAAGGCTAATAAACGGCTTTCAAAGTTGCAATCAAAAATTGTTACAATTATACTCATATCTTTCAAAACAATTATTTTATAAAAACGCTTTTTGTATTATCTTGAGACTAAAAAAATTACCTATTTTAATGATATAAATTTCATATCCGTACAATTCTTTATTTAGCTGCAATAATATTTTTAATTCAATTTTATATATTATCTGAAACAATGTTTTAAAATTATAGGATGGAATTCAATTTTAAAACATTCAAGCATTCGATTTTGCCAATCATTCAATGTATAGTAGGATTTCACTTCCTCTTTTATTTCGTAATATTTGTAATTTGCAGTTGTTGTAATTTGTAATTGTAAGTTGTAATTTGTAAGTTGTAATTTGCAGTAAATTAGCAAGTTTTGTAATATTTGTAATTTGCACTTTGTAACTAATTTGCAGTAAACTGTTTTAATTGAATTCATGTATTTTTGTCATATCAAATTACAAGTTAAATGTTTTTTTAAAGAAACGCATCCCATATTAATAATTAACAGGGTAAAACCCCAACAATCTTGGTGAACAAACTAGTCTCTAAGGGCTAGTTTTTAAAAATTTTTCAAGCAAGGTTCATTTTCTGAGGAAATTTTGTCCTATTATATACATGAAATCAATCCTAAATATAACAAATAAAATTGTAATGATAATTTGAAGGGGAATATAAAAGCCATATATTCCTCTATTATTCCATGAATAAAGAATTTATTCGAATTTTGGAGAGATGAGATGGAAAAATTATTTATATTATTATACTCTGAAAAAAGAAATGAATGATGAAATGCAAAAACTATTTCTTTCAATTCGATAAATTAATTTTCGCCTGTTGTTAGTTCTTTTATGACTTATATTTCCATTTTTGACTTGCAAAAAAATCTAGTTCTCAATAAGTAATAAAAAATGGCAGGGTTGGACGAATGGAATAAAATTTATCCACATCTAAAATTTCATCAGTTTCAGAAGTTCCACTAAATTTTATATATATTTTTAGAAGTATATTCCCTTTTCCTGAATATTGGAATTATTCTTTTATTTCTTATTTTAACAAAACTGAAAATGGAATATGTCAAAGAAATAAATCTTTTGAAAAGTAAAGCATTTTCTGCAGCTTTTGAGGAAAGACGATATATAAAACTGAGGGAGACTCGACATAATCATTTGCAGTATAACATTCTATTTGCTTGGATTTTCCACAAGAATGGTCTTTCATTTTATTTTATGCACACAAATAAACTGTTATTTAGAACTGTTCAAAATATTTGCGCCAATTATAAATTGTTGTATATTTTTTGGAAACAGCATAAGGAAGAAAAAAATTGAACACCTCACGGAGGACAGCTATATCAGTGCATACGAAAGGATGATATCCGTATTTGAGAAATATACGATATTATTATTCTGAGTATGGCATGCTGTTTGCTGAAATTTCTGCCGAAATTGGTTTTTATTTTATTTCAGGGACAAGAACCGAAATGATTCAATATATTTGCGCTGATCATAAATAGATACAGCTTTTTTTTTGTAAACAACTATAAGGAAAAAAAAAAAACAAATTTGAATACAACACAGAAAAATTTTATAATCGTGTTTGGGTGGATAGATAAAAAATGCCGTATTTCTTGGTCATAAGGGCAATAATTTGTGTGATCGCTCATTCTGAATCGCAAAGAAACCAATAAAAGAGAATTTATCGAGAATTTCGATATCCACACTCAACAATCGAACTCATATCAACATATACGAAAATGTTTTGAAGTTCCCAGCTTGAAATGGACTGTACCCATTTTGCTAAGGTTAGGCACTATAAAGCAATAATTGCGTACACAAATAGAAATGTAATACACTGTCTTTACTTCAATCAAAATAAAAGTTACTTTCCATATTTATGTGTTTTCCCCCTAGGGGGGACACCTCGAAATGAGGATGAGATGCTTCCAGTATGGTGGTCGTATCTTACCATCCAGGAGGGTACACAAAAGGGTGGTGGTTCGGCTCCTCCCATCGACGACGGGACGTACTTCCTAAGGGAAGAAGTGTTGTACCGTGGCTGGTGATGGCCATTAGCACTCACCCAATGTTCCCACCACAGTTGCTGTTGCGGCGGTCTGGTCATTTAGTATCTATTACTCGTGCGCCTTCGGGTGGGTCAGTGAGTCAGTGATATGGTTTTCCATATTTGTTTATAAAAAAGTTATAAGAATTTGTGATCGTAGGAGTTATTTTGAATAACCCAGTATTTTGTTGAATTTTTTTCGTGAATTCCGTAGGTCAAATATGTTGTGCTAGAATAAAAGAAACATAATAAGGAAAATTCTGTAATGGAAGTATATTTAATTTTTTAAAAAGATTTCTCTCATATTTGTTTATAAATATATCTAAAACAATCATATGCGAAATAATTATGCAGAAAATAATGTTCTTGAAATTTCTTTCAGAATTGTTTTATTATATTTATAATAAGACTAAGATCATTAATTGTTATTAGATTATTAATTATTAAATCCTACATTAATTCAGGTCAGATTTCATGAATTAATGGGCATTTAAAAATGTTTTTATGCTTTAAAACAATGTCAATTTTGATTATGAAAACGATAACTAAAATTCGAATTTCTGTTCTTGAACTTTGTACTATTATGATGTAGTAGAACTTGATTTATCTGTTCTATATTCGTCTGAATCGTTTGCATCATATTAATATTAAATCTCGCTTTCTTCCGCAATTGTAGAAAGAATACTAGCCTAAAAGTATTACCATATTAAGTAAATTGATATACTGCAAGAATTTTTTAATGTTTTCTTCATATTATTATAATTATTAATTTATTGATTTCCTTTTACATGTGCTAATTTTTATAATACCCAATATATTTCCATTAAGAAGCATTAGAATATCATCATATTTCCTTATCATCAATTTCATAGCGAAAGGGTGAAAGTAAAAAAGTGACAGCTACTTCAGTGAATTATTTTAATCAACATTCCTTGTCTTCTATTGCTTTTTTCGACGAATCATTATGTGTTCATACTTTCACAGATTTCCTAGCTTGGAAGGGAATCAGTGGCATTTCCCTTCTCATTTTGCATTCCAGTCACGTGAATAAGATTATCTTTCATTCCAGTCACGTTTGGCACTAAGAGAAACTGTTCTTTAGTGAGCAAGAATTCGAGTAACTCTATTGCTGTATTAGAGCAAATGAGTTTTCTGCAAGCCTTTAAGTAATAGTAACCAAACAAGTAATTACATCATTGATTTTTTTTATCAAATGAAAGCAAACTACATAACTGAACTAATAACTGAGCAATGAAATAATGTGTTGTGTATGTTGTGATTTATGGCACTTTACAAGCACGCTGATAGTTATCTGTCAGCGAGTTTAGACGAGTGAGCGTCTCTTGTTTTGAAATGAAAATAAATGAAAGGAAATGGAAAAAAAATACTGAAACACGCTTCAACTGCAGTCTAATAATGCAAATACTTTGAGATATTTAATGCTTTGAGATATCCATTTTATTGGTTTAGAGCCTATTAACGGCATAAGGATAAGGTTTTGCCTAGAAGCTTTATATTGGCTAAAAATTATATATCTGATTATATAAAGGTACCAGATATATGTTATCAATCAGAGAAAAGTCTAATAAATCGTCATTAAAAAAGAATTTCTTATAATTTTCTTCAAGGTGATTTGGAATGACCCTTTTGGCAGTCTTATATTCCCATTTAATGACATAGGTGAAATATTGTATTTTGAGAATATCTCATTGTGGTTCTGCGAATAGTTCATTGAGCCCTTGAGAATTTCGAGATCTCAATTAATAATAAATACTAATTTCAATTTATAAATTTAAAAAAAAATGCAATAGACAAATGCATGAGTGTAGCTTGTCAAAACTGACTAAAATTACTGCAGAATGAATTCCTCGATTATTGACTTTTCAGATAGTTAGATTTTACTGAAGAATGTTTTTGATTAGTATTTTCATTCAACTAATTTGTTCGTCCTTTGGATGGATTTTCATGATTTAAATAACGTAATTCTATATATTTTAAATATCACTATTCCTTATTAAAATAGGTTAAAGGTTTAATAATAAAATAAAATTTGTTTTAATTAGTACCTACGTATATGATGGTTAAAATATGTTACTTTTTTCTCCACTATAATGAACTCTGAGCTGTAATTTTGCATATGCCGATCTGAGAAACAGAGATTATGGTTCCCATCTTTTGGTAACGGGAGATTGAAATCGGAATTATGTTGATCCTTACTCATCGAAGATTCATGAAGATAGAAGCTATAAAATTTAAGTGTTTTTATGAATACATTTTTAAATATTATTTTGTTTGATTATTTTTTAAATGTTTTTACTCAATACTGGTAAAGAAATTTAAAAGATGTTAATGTCTTATACATATAAAATAACATTTGTGCCGAAATTACAAGAGTAATAATACAGCAACTCTTCATCTGGTACCATCTAGTTAATTAACTCTTAAGACATTCATTGTCATTTCTTCCTCTTGTCCATGCCATTACAGCTTTGCCTACACGAAACTGAATTAGTGGCAAGGTATTATCTGTTTCGTTTTTCCCTCCTCGCATTCCAATCACGTGAAGAACGGGTCTCTGATTCCAGTCACGCTCGTCGAAAGGATTCTCCGGTGGACATGATTTTCAAATTGGAGTCTCTGAAATGTTGTTCCTTGGAGCAAATAGATTTTCGTTGGATATTACCTGCATGCGGAAGTAATAGCCAATAAACCAGTGTGTTCTTTCCAGTAAATAAAAGAGAATGTTCGGATAAATAAATACAAGTACTGTTATTGAAGGCGAAACAGAAAATTAATACAGGGGAAGAAGATAATATATTGCGACATGAATGCGAATTGAAAATAAATGAGCTAAATGACATAATTTTTATATATATTTCAAAATTAAAATTATAGCTGTTTATGAAATCTCTGTTCTTATCATTGAATTGGTAAATAAAATATTAAAATATATAGACATGATTTTTTTCAATTAACAAATACAAATTATACGGAAGTATTCGTATAAGAAGAGAACAGATTATATTCATCTTTTTTTCTTTCTAAAACAGTTTTTATATAAATTTGAAATGGATATAAAAGCTTAATAGCTGTAGATTATTGCTTTTCTTTATTGATTACATCAATGCTCGAAATTAGAATTCTAAATATGTTTCAAATTTTGTTTCTAGTCTGTTAATGAAAACAGTTGAAGACATTCTGGTGGTGCTATTTCACTTTACATAGTGCTTTTTAATTTAGCGAATAACTACAGTACAACACAATGTACGCTTTTGATCTTTCAAATCAATCGAATAACACATAATTTTATTAAAAACATTTGCGTCAGGGTGCATATTCCTACATTTCAATGCATATTTGCAAGAAAATTTGATTATTCAAATTTGATTATGTCAGACGGTTTGGTCTGTAGAAATTCAATAGACGCACACAAATACTGAGTCTCTTTATTATTAGTAAGTATTACAAAATGTGTATTTGAATAGTAGCATCAATATTCGAAAATTCTGTAGGAAAAATTTGTAAAAATAGGAAACTCTCTTTCTGGAGACTTCATTCGCTAGTTTTTTGCACTGTTGTGAGCGAGTTTTAAAACAATCCTTTCAATGGAACTTAATAATTATTCTTGCGATAATTTCAAAATGTAATCTTCACATAATAACTCATTATTAAACAATAAAGCTAATTATAATAAATTATTAAATTAATTAAGATAGACTGCTATTAAATGTGTAACTTTTTATTAACAATTTTACATATATTTATTTCTTGTTTGAATAAACAAAAGCTATTTGCTGCAGTTTTAGCATTTTATTTATCAATGAATCAAGATATGATTGACTGCTCTTTCACTTTCAAATAAGTGAATTTTCCTACTCGGAAAATCTCAATACTCCTTCAGATTTCATCGAAAATCCAGTACATGGCTAGATGAGGGTATTTCCATGTATTTATTCCTTCAGAGATTCCTGCCAAAAAGTATACCGACATCTAACAACCAATTACTATTCCTAGGTGCGACCCAAATTTAATGGTTTGCTATTTTAGCGACCATTAACATTGGAGAAAGCGCATTTTGCTCATTTCTATTGCAATTTCCGTTTAAAGGAGCTTAATAAGCACCTCTTTCGATGGTAACTAACAGATCAATAAAATAACTCATGGACTCCTTTCATGTCGTTACTTTAAAGACTGTTATTTAATATAAAGTTGTTTTCTGGAGTTGTAACATTTATTGCACCATTAAAATTGATACCTGGTTAAGGATATAGTTAAAATAGTAATTAACATGTCGCTATGCGGTTATTATGGATATTAATGCTAAGGATAAGTAGAATGACGGTCTCCATTTAAAGGTTAAAATATATAAAATAAAAATATCTTTAGTTAGTCATTTCAAAAAAACCATTTCACCACCAAAACAACATTACATAATACTAAGCGAAAATAAGTAAATACGATATTGCTATGAACGTGTAATATTGCTTCCCTGTGCAGTTAGTCGCATAGCAAGGGAGAATGATTTACTGATATTTCTAACTGGTACTGAATAGATGCCAATTCGGCCTTGGCGAAGCACTTGTGGTCTAATTTAGCGCCAAAAATTGTTCTCAAGAAGATATTTATTATTTTAACGATATCTCTATTAGAACTGGAGAATGAGTAATTCTTCTAGATTTTTCGATTCTCTTTTGGAGTACAATCGTAAAGCGAATTCTTTGAACACTGCTGTGCTGTACTCTTATTTCATCAGAAATTTGCTGCTTGTCTGTCTGCTGTCTATCGGGTACACTTTTGCTGTGTTGTGCCATCTATGTTTCGTGCTTATTTGTGGATAAAGCGCTGCTTTTAAGCTATCGATTGGTTGGGCTTTATAACCACTGGATGGTTTGCCGTAAAAGATACTGCAAACATATGAATTCTATTTGATTGATATATTCAACAACAAATGACAGCATTTATATCTTCCCTTTAATAACGTTGTATTTCCAATTGCTTTTGAATTAGCATATTATCCAACTGAGAAATCAAATGATTATATAATGTTAATATTTTTATATAATCAAATCAGGCACAACCCCCCCCCCCGAATTTCCTTAGATTTATAAGGATCGAAAACGAAACTTTCTACAACAACCTCAAATACTCTAATAAAAAATAGAACATATTTCACGGAGAAAGGTATTTTCTCACACTTGTTAATCTACATGGAATAAGAAAGTAGATTAATGACTCTTAAAATAAAACCAATTATATAAAATTCCCATTTGAAATTCATTCTAATATTGCGATTAAAAACGAACACAGATGTGAAGGTTTTGAGTTATCTCAAAAGCATTTAACCAGTGAAAAGTGATACACTTTTATTGTGACTCATTATCATCCATTATTATGAATAAAAAGCTTGAAACTGTCTGATTTGCTTAATAAAAGCTATTAAGAAATTGAATCAGCGTTTCCGAACTTTTATTAATGCAAATGTAGCTATATTCAAATGAAATAAATTACACTTCGGTTTACTGAATTTCTGAATTGCTAGTACTAAGAAAATCGTAGCAAATTATTTGACAAACTTCGATAACTTCCCTTTCTTTTGATATTTTTCAACTTATTTCATGTTATTTTATCATACTTTAAATTTTTAAAAATCTTATGTATTTTAATAATGAAAATTACTATTAATAAATACTTTTATACAATAAAATCACAAGGAAACAAGGAAAAAATAGCTCTTCTGGCGACAACTAACTAATTGAGAATTACTACTGACATTTAGAACTAATACTACTGTCTTTTTATATCCATGACATTACAACCTTTATAGCACAGAAATGAATTAGAAACTTTGAACTATTTTTTTCGTCAGTCACATGAAGAGCAGCATCTTTTCTTAAAAGTCACTCTTACGAGAAAAGAATAACTATTATCCTGTTGACAAAATTTCGATAATTAGGACCATTTGCTGTTCCATCAGTACAAATGAATTTCCGAGGGGAACTAACTCCATATCACGAGTAAATGCCTCAGACTAATAACAGTTTCGGTAATATTTGATGAGATTTCTCCTGTAAATAAGAACAATTAATATAAGAGAATACAAATACCACTGGTTTTATTAGAAGCAATGCAAAAAAAAATTAGTAAGAATGTAATGGAAATCGTAATATAATAATGATAAGCTCTTTTGTTATCTGTAGAAAACAGTGGCAAAAATTCAGTAAATGATTGATTATGATCTTATTGTAAAGGATGAAATGTTTTCTTAAAACTCCTCAACTATCTTTAGAAATTTATTAATATCGTTTGTTCTTCACAGAAAAATTAAATTGTGAGAAAAAACAACTAGTTACAAAAGTAAAGTAGCAACTATTTAAAACAACTTCAAAATTATTTTTTAACTAATAAATTTTGAAAGAAAGTTACAATGAATTGAAGATAGTCATATGATCCACCTAGAGACGGAATATCTAATCCAAGGCAGAATAATAGTATATTATGTCCTGTATGAATTTAGCAAGCCTTTAATTTATTTAGGATTAAATATTTTTAAACAGATCAAAATATTCTTGGATGAAGTAATTTTTTTCATTTAATCTGAAATGCCATTTAAAATTAGACTTATGATCCTCATGCTGTTTCAATAGGAAGTTAAGGAAGCATAATATTATAAATTTAACTAATTTCATTAAAATAATTCAATAACTTGAGCTCTAATATATGAAGATTATAGCATAATTTACTTTAAATTTAACTTGCATTCTCTTGCTTTAAAAGAAATAATAATTGGCGTTTGAAGATGCTTGTTATTTTGATAAAAAATATGCTCTAACTCGTTGCTAGAGATTTCCCATAATTCTCAGCTGCATTTTTTCAGAGATAATTCTGATTTCATCGCAATTATTATTTACTGAACAGGATTTGCTTACATATAATCTGTTCAACAGTAAAAAGTGCAATGAGAAATCTTGAACGTTTATTCTCGAGGAAGATAGAGGATATAAAAACTAAATAAAGTCGAAAATGATGGTATTCCTGTTCTATACTTTGTGACTGAGAAAATACGAATAATTAGATAATCAGCATTTGTTCAACATATTGTTTGTTGGATGTAGTGGGAATTCAATGGTTTCATATGGATTATCAAAGACCAAAATCCTAGATTATTTGTATTTTTTAATAATAAAAATGGGCGCAAGCATGCTTTGTTGCTTACACAAGTAATATTCAAAATTTAGGAATGAATTCAATTCATTTATAGGCTATACAAACAAGACGATGAGGTCCTATTTAATTTTGAATCTGCTGCATAATAAGCAGAAGGAAAATTTTATAAAGAGTGTCAGCATAGCATATGATAAAGTTTAATTAACTATATCATATTCTCGAAAATACTTTTTCATTGAATTAACTGTAACGATTATGATTCTACTTTTGTGAAAAAATCGTCTGTCGGATATCCAAACGCAGTCTGAAACTGCAAAACTTCCAAATAACTCGTAATTCTGATTACTTATGCTCATTGAATATAGAACTATAATTTGAAAATTTAAAGGAACATACCAATAAGAAGTAATATGATATTTGTTCGCAATACTTCATAAGATTTCTTTCAATTTTCTAATTTAATTGCACAATTACGTTAATTATCAATGAGTGATTACACTAGACATTACGATCAAACAGTAATTCGAACACTAATTAAGTGAAATTCTCCATATTTAACACATTTATAACTATTTACTATCGTCTGCGCCCGGATAAATATTCAGGATAAATCCTTTTAAATGCACTAGAAACATTTTTTTTTAAATAATACCATTTTATTTTATTCTTTTTTATTACAAAATGACAGGTGAATTATTGCGTTGAAAGTTTATTTTGAAAGAAGCAATTTATTCTCTTTTAGAACAATTCAAAGGTGCAATGCAATTCTTTGAAGTGAAGAGGAATTTTTAGGAAAAGTTCCTTTAAAATTACGACAGAATAGAAAGCTACTTCTATTTGCCATTAAAAAAATGACTAAATGGAAATCGTATGTTAATGTCTCAGAATTTAATTGTCGATCGAAGTATAGTTAAAATGAAAAAAATCTGCTAAGTTGAGAAATTCAGCATTAATTAATCATTCCGCTTTAAAGTATCCACTTTCTTTGTTAAAATATGAGAATGGATTTCTTAACGAGATTTCAGAAAAAGAATCGTAAAGTTCAAAGTAGCAATTAATTTACGATTTGTGCTTCCTTCTTCAGAGAAATAGAAGACCAAAGAAATTAAAAGAAAATTAAAAATTAAATCGTATCGAATTTTGGATGTTTATTAAGTACAATATATTGACAAATGATTTAAGACATCTTTTATCGTTTGGTATTTTTGTTATATTTTATTTATAACTATTTATTAACATCTATTTGCCGTATTTCTTTCTTTAGGAATTGAATTACATAGACATTTTTATTATCCATTTTTTGAGATGTAAATACGTCATTTACTATTTAATAAAATTTTGATAACTCTGTTCAGATGTATCAGATCTTTTTAATGATATGAATTAATTGCAGCGCAAATTTTTTCCTGAATTTTGACAATCTTTGCGTAATTTTTAACTAAAAATATTTCTGTTGTCGCAAAATTCAAAGATTATTCATTGTTTCATTAAATATTTAACCGAGCGACATACTTTCAATTTTGAAAGTTAAAAAAGAACAATTTTGAAATATTATTATCGATTGCATGATCCACATTACAAGAGCTCTTGAGAATAATAAACAGAATAAGTATAAATTTATTAAAGCAACATGGGATTATGTCGCAATTTGAGGCTTAGAAATCGTTTATTGAGAGAATAATAATTATGCATAAAATAATTTTTTTCAAATCAAACACATTCAATATTTTTAGTGGACGAACTAATACCAAAGTGTGGTTAATCTTCTAACAAATAATTACGTATAGTATGAAGCTTAAAAATCTAGTTAACGTTTCGTATAATAACTAAACATAATTTTCTTGTAAAAAAATATACTTTAAAAGTTATGTAACTTGATATTGTATCCTATCTAAGAAATAACTTATAAACATAAAAGAAAGAAATATCAATGTATTTGCTTAATTTCTGAGTAATTCATCCCGTTAATAATTCCAGTGAATTAAATGTAAGAATTATTTATTTAAATCACATTTAATTGTTCACCAAAAACCCTAATTCAAATTAAAACATATTAAAAGCTAAAGATAAAATTTAGGTCTCTTAAATAGAAACGGCATTATTTTTTTTCTCTTTTATTTCTCAAATGGTATTAATCTATCATTAAAATGCATTGCCTCTAGCTGAAAACCTATCTCTTTTAAATAACATCGAAAAATTTTTAAATGAGAAAATAACAGAGATCGCCCTAAGATAACCTAAAAAATCTTTATTACTAGCAGTGACGTTATAAAATATGACCCTGTCTCAAATCTGAAAAGTGGAGAAAATGAACTGAAGGAATATTTTTCTCTTATGGAAAAATCATGTCACACCAACCGCAAAGAATTTGGACCGATCTTGAGCAAATCGGAAATTTCAACTGCCATTCGTTGTCACAAGTATTATTTCTTCTTGACAGTCGTGAAAAGATTAACTGTAACTTTACTTTTTATTGAAAGTCATTCATTCAGGAAAAATGAAACTTTGTGCCTCACAATTCAGTAATGTCAAGATTGGTTTGATTGCAGTTAAGCTGTAATTGAAAAGAGAAAGTTCCCTTTCTAAGATATTTTACCTTTTATAAAGGGAAAAGAAATTAAAATTTTAGTGCGACATTTTCAAAAACCGAATAAAATCTGAAAAAAATGAGGGATATCAATCTATTTTCTGAAGAAATCACTGAAATCAATAAATCACAATCAAAGAAGTGAATTATAAACTACTACACTTTCTTTAGACTAGATTATTCGTTCTTAAATAACAGTAATTGAATAGGGACCATTGATGAAGACATCCAGAAATCAAACTACCAATATCCAACAGTCCCAAAATAATATTATTTAGTTACACTTTTATTTTTACAAGCTTCATTCAAGAATTTATGTTTAAAACAGTAGATGTTTAATGAATTATGTAATTAATCTATAAGTATGAAACGCTAACATAGATGAGCAAAGAAACTGGCAACAGACAAATATAAACAAATGGCTATACGAACTATTCAGACTGCGTCATTGAACGTTTTTCAGTTGGACTTTATTTACCTCTTCGCTACTTAATGGAACTGCAAAATAATATTAGAAATATGGCTATTAATATTCGTTCGCTAATATGGCTAATAACATATGGGCTCGCTGTGTTAGCAAAACCTCCCTCCAATCAGGCAGATGGCATTTTAAAATGGCATTTTCTTATTTTTCAGATGGCATTTTTAAAAATGTAATCCATGTTAATCGTTTAACAACCTAGAAAATCAATAATTTCGCAGATCAAGCTTGTCACCACAGGCGGTTAAAATAATGCTTTAAATGCAGATGAACATATATGAATACATCCACAAACGTATGACGTCAGGAATCAATTCGCATGACGTTAAGCTCACCCAGAAAATGTGCTTACATATTCATGTTATACGATGTTTTGCATTAATCTGTGTCATATCTGCATTTTACTCCTAGAAGAAACTGAAGGAATTCAATGATTGATTCGAAATGATGAATTAAAATTCTTCTTTCAAAACCCTATTTCGTGTTGATCACAATATTTTAACACACAATAGTGTATATTAAAAAAACATTCTTTATAATGTGAGCAAATTGATACAGCAAGAAAAGAAATCAATTTGAATCAGTAAGGATTCGATATACTTTTGTGTTGATTTTTCTTTCTCTACCCGCAAATTAATATTTTATTAAGTTTATAACTTCAAATGTCTGCTCTGTAGAGACTAATATAAATGTATTCTTTCAGACAAATAAGCAGGAGATGAATATCATTAAATTGCAACTTACTGTTTTGTCCTTATTAGACAGAAATTTCATTTATGGATATTTTTTTAACGTGTTTTGGTAACGCTATGGCAGAGAATTCAAGCGACATGCTCATCAGAATTATTTAGAATAAGGAAAAGGGAACCAAAAGAAAGTATTTAGAGCTTATATATTTTGAAGAATGGAATGTTACTGAAATCTTGCTGATTAAGCATTTATTTCAGTCATCAGATGAGACTAAAATAAATATTTTTCATAAAATATCGCAGTTTTATATTGAGGAGTTAAAATTGCAGAAGTTAGACCATAAGAAACATGAGAGGCATGAAGTGCTCAGAAACTAATTTCTTATGAGAGTGCAGTTAAATTAAATTTATTTCATATATATACATACTCCTGCGTATACCACACACATATACATACAAAGAGAGGAGGAGACAAAGAGTGAGGCAACGAGAGAGATGCATTTTATTCAATTATTTTTCCAGATGATGGGGAACCTATTATATTAGAGAAGATCCCAATCTCATCGTTAAACTGCCGTGCCAATTCCTCAGTTGTACAATAAAGCTAAAATCTCGTGAAAACAAAGTATTAAAACAGTTTCTCCCGCCATTCGTGTTGATCCGCTCTCACCGAAATCGTTTCATTCGCTTTCTTAATTGCTTTCCGGATGATATCAGCCTCACTTTCTTCGCTGCATTAGCAATCTCGGTTTGGCAACAACAAAACGAACACCGTCTATTGGTTAATTACCTCCCAGAAGCGAACAAAAACACTGCTTAAACGAGCGTTGGCCTTATCTGTTGAAGCAGCGGACCTTAAACAAACACTGGCGCCGCCTCATTAAAAGGAAAGCGATAAAATTAGCAAAAGCTCCAGTTTCTCTTGGTGGAGAAAATTCATTATGTGATCGCTTACATCCCGAGACGCTCCTTTTTTTTAATTTAAAAAAATATTTTGTTTGATGAAACGGGGAAGATATTTGTTGTTTGTCTAGAAATATAAATGCTTCTGTTGTTGTGAAAAGTAGTAACTTGGTATGGTAGAGGAAAATAGTATAATTTTGCAAACACAGTTGGATATGGAATGTAGGTCGTCAAATGAATCATTCAGTTAAAATTTTGATCAAAACATATTTAAGCGTCCTTTATTTATTAAACAGTATAATGAGTACGTTTTCAAGATGAGTACTTTCCCTTAGATCTTAACTTCAATTCCGTCAATTCTGTTTCGGCAGTATGGTTATTCAGATTTTTTCCGTTCGCTTCCGTGTGAGTCAAAGTAATCAACTTATGTATGTATCTCAGCTATTGGCTCTATTAAATGCTATGTCTTATGTAGTCCAAATTTAATATTTAGTTTATCATTGTAAAAAGATATGATGTGGACTTTTATTGGATTTTATTGGATTCCTCCCATTAGGGACTGACACGATAATTGTACTCTTATAGTATTCTAATTTATTTTCTCTTTTTTTCGAAGTCTTAAAAAAACGATGTACTACTTTTAAGATTCTTCAACATAATCTCTGTTTTAGATGCATAGTTGAGAGTTCGTTTGGTACGTAGTTATAAGATGTGAGTTTATCACAATAAAATTAACAGTACCAGGATGAAAAAGCTTCGCTTGGCATATATTTTTTTTTTTTCATTTTTTGCAGAACAGTAATTTTTTTCGAAAATATTTAGATACGAATCACATACTGATTACATATGAATATTTTTCAATCTTACCTACCTATGAACTGGTCATTTAAATAAAAAAGAGTCCTGAATGCATTTAGTTTAACATGCTATTCGAATTGGTTAACACAATAATTGCATTGTTGCTATTGGATGTGAGCCTAACGCATTCGTATTCGGATAATGTCATATAGCGACATCTCATAAAGTTTTGAGGTACAAAAAACTTTTCGACTTTTTTTTTTTTGCATATTTTTTTGCACAGATATAAATATCCCATGAATATCTAAATTGAAAGACCATTAGAAGCGAATTCATATAGAAAAATAATTGTAAAAATCATTCAAACACGTGCTTACTTTTGGAATAATAAACTTTCCGAATTTTTTCCTAACAAAAAACAAAAACAAGATAAAGATTTTACCAAAGAAGAAATTTGAAATGTATTTTTTTTTTTGGCTATAACTTATAATGATAATTAACATTTTCTATCTGCAATTTATTTACTTAATATAAATTTTAAACACAGAATTAAATCTTCGCAATTCTTCAGGAAACGGGAAAAAAGTCATATATCTTACTTCTGCGATGTTCATTTAATTTCTTCCTAGATTATTAAGAAAATGCCGCGCCATTTTTTCCATCTATTCCTTCATCCGCAAAGAATAAAACTAAAAAAAGAAATGCTCTTCCTTCACAACGGATAACGCAGCTTTTAATGCATTTTTCTTTCGAAAGCAAATATTTTTTTTCTTCTTAAGACATAATTATTAATAATGAAAATAAATGATTTGTTATTTTTCTATTTTTTTTCACTACGAATAAATTACTGAACATCATAAATGTCTTGCAAACGAAAAATATTTTGAATAAATATTTGCGTAGAATTACATAGTGAGGCCAAGACATTCATTTAAAAAAAATCTAATCACTGTTTATATATTTTAACAGAATATGTTCGAATTGATTTTATATCTCATTAAAAATTGTGAAGTAATCTTACTTTATAAGACAATGGATTTTTCTATGAATTCTTTTTTTATTATTATTTTCTCACTCCTTTACATGAAAAATAAATCGTATCTTATTTTGATTCTTAAATCAGTCATAAAGTTTATAATTTCATTACAATTTCAAATGAGTAAAAAATATCTGCCAGGTATTAAATGAAATATGAAAAAGGTATCAGTAGTTTAATTTAAACTAAATTTCCATATTGAATATGACGGCATCCTATTTCTTTATAGACACTATAATTTTTTCCTTTGTTTTTAATTTTCTGTAAATATAAAATATAACACTACTATAATATAAAATATAGAAGAAGTGCAAAAACACTTGATGAGTTGGTTTCATTTTGAAGATGAGCAATTAATTTTGGAATTGCACATGCTCATTGATTAGTAGCTTATAACTTTCTGTAAATATTCAAGTAATGAGAATGCACCGCCTATTATCTCTACCATCCATTTATTAAAACTACGCAAATCAATTAGATAGAAAAATGAGATCTGAATATCACCAGGATTAGTTTTTCTTTCGTCATAATTATAGAGGAAGTACTGAAATCGTCTGGAACTGTATAATAATTGTAGAACTAAAATTTGGATTGACTTTTTTCGTTTCTAAATTCCTTTCTGTTTCTCCGAACATTTGTTGAAACCATTATTCAGAAAAGCAAATATATAGGGGATATGGAATCATCGACTCAAAGTTTTGATCAATATATAAATTCCGACCATGTTTCTGAGGTAGGGTGATTTTTTACACATACATAGATCGGATCAAGATGAAGAATGGCTTATTTTATGTTCATATTACTCAAACTTCACTAGCTTAAGAATACATTTGGCACTCAACGTTGCTAATTAATAGGACACATTTATGTGGATGGTTTAGTTATATTAACATTCTTTTCACAATACAACATGAAAGTTATTTGTACATGGACCTCATAATTGAAAATATATAATTGCATAAAAGAAAACAAAAGTGCTTTGAAGATAAATTTTGAAATATTTTTTATCACATTTTCATTCAAATCATAAATTGTTCAATCTTACCTACTTACATATTTTTCAATCTTACCTACCTATGAACTGGTCATTTAAATAAAAAAGAGTCCTGAATGCATTTAGTTTAACATGCTATTCGAATTGGTTAACACAATAATTGCATTGTTGCTATTGGATGTGAGCCTAACGCATTCGTATTCGGATAATGTCATATAGCGACATCTCATAAAGTTTTGAGGTACCAGTAGATTATCATCCTATGGCAACAATTCAAATACCACAAATATTTACGATATGACGCTATATGACATTGTCAGCATGAGAGCAGGCAGATAAAGGCTCTAATAGTTTGTTATAAAAAATGTTTTTTTTTAAAATATAAAATTGTTTTTTTTAGGAAAGACACTTATATAGATAAACTTAAAAAGCAAAACCTTATCTAAATAATAAATTTGATCTAAATCGTTTTTTTTTTTTGCGGGATACACGAAATAAAATTTTACAATTACAAGAATTAGATTAAAGTATAAGATTATTGATAGTATCTTTTAAAATTTATTCTAAATATAGAAATCACGAATCATCGTTATGATAAAATTATATATCTCAAATATCTAATTTTTTTCTTTAATAGTAATAAGCAATATTTACTTAAATAACTCACTGGAATCGTTGGAATAACTCGGAACTCGTTGGAGAACTTTATTGAAAAATTAGAAATAAAAAAAAATTGGCTTCAAAACTTCAAGAATTCAATTCAATTCACGAGTTTCTATTTAAAACGACTAATTCCCCTGCTTTTTAGTAATCTTGGTAAAGAAATCAAAAATTATAAACATTTTGATGTTGAATTAATAATTTTTCAGTGCTGATTTTATTTTTTAAATATATTTCTTCCTTCAAAAGTTATGGATTTGGAAGGACGTTTCATTATCTTTTATCCATTACTAGTCTAACAATCTCGAAACGACCACATTTTGACAAAACATCGGTAACAATTTTTTATTTCTTCATGTTTTTCGTCTCCTTCATTTCTTAAACAGTTTAAAAGTCATTAGATCTTCTTCTTCGAGCTTCTTTATCATTTCATTTTGAGCATTAATGCTTTCAACAACTTTTCTTTCGTCACCAATTCCTTTTCGATAAATATTTTAATGGATTCTCTAAAGGCCTACTTATTTGTAAAGATTTTTATTGCTTTTGAATATGCTTAATTTTTGGGGACAAATAAAGGAGAGAAGTTGTTTTTTTTTGTCTTATTCATAATCTTATAGTTAGGAATTTATTTGATATTGGGGAATTTTATTTTATATGGTCTATAGTACTCTAAAGATATACCACAAATTCGATTATTATTAAGGAAAAAAGTAAGTTTATATCATATATACTTCCCACAAAATAAAAAGAAGACAATAAAATGCGCCAATAATGTGCTATGCAAAGAAATAATTCAAAACTCTGTACTGAAATCATACATACATCACAATAAACTTAGAATATTTATTTATTGAATTTCTAGATAGTTACATTACGTTCTTCTCTCAATTTAATTTTAAATAATAGCATTTCGCCAAGATGGTGTTTCAGGACAATAAGTTTAATTTCAGTAATATTCTTATATAATACTCGATCTTTGGGATTGTCGCAACAAAGTATTTTTGATCATCAAATGATGAAAAACATTGTCGTGCAATCTTAATATCCTTATCCCCGTTTTATTTCTATACTACATGGGCATTCCTAAGTTTCATAGTATCATAGCCATTATAAACTTAAAGGGGTAAGCTTTTTTCAAATTCTAAATTATCATTTTTGGTAATGTAATATTATTTTTTGAACCGTCATATAAATTATGCAGACATTAAATAGAAACTACCTACTTTAACTTTACCTTAAGCAATGTATAAAAATTCAAGACACCGAATATTTAAAGAATGAATTAAAACGATGAACAATTAAAACAATCAATCAAAACTGTGCAATAAAATTGGTTTCGAAGACTTTGCTAAAAGTATTTTTTTTTAATTTCAGGGAAATAAACTCAGGACAATTATGTTAGTAACATTGTATTATTTTAAAAATTTGAAAAAATATAAAATAAATCTGTTTTTGGAGTTACGTTTGCTGGAACGTTTATCATGGAAAAATGCAAATTCGCACTTACGTTAAATTAATCAAATTTTTTTAAAAAATGCAGTTATTTAGTTTGCTGCTTCGCAGTGTTCCACTATATGGAACACCTAATTTATTTGCTTCTCATTCGTTAAATTAAATTATAAATTTAAAATTCGCTTCTAACTTTATTTTTTAAATGATAAATGATCAAGACTTAATAGATGACTTTTTTTCCATACCAAAAAAAAAAAATGTTAGCAAAAAATTCCATTGTTATTTTATTGACTGTGTATTAAACTTTTCTTTATATTTGTTTTAAAATTTTTTGAAAGAGAAAGCGTAGTTATAATCATCAAATAAAATTAGATGTTCCATCAGCTGGAACGCCGATAGTGTTACACGGTCTGACTCTTTGACAGAAAGAGAAACATTTTCAGTTCGTTTCTTTTTTTCTTGTAAACAATCTAAATTCAAATAATTTAATGTTGCAGGCCAAATTTTAGAGCTACAGCTATCAAGTATTTCTAACAACAATTCAATATGTACCTCTTATTAATAATTTTAAAGTATTGATGAGAATTCCAATTAATTGAAGGTTAAACAAAATTACAGTATTTTCCGCATAACTGTCGAAATTATTATAATACAAAAATCAGTTTTTTATCATTGAAAATTTCAAAATGCTTTAAATTTAACTATGTTAATTCTAAATTTACCCCTTGAATTACAACAGTTTTTAAAAAATAATTTGTTTGCAATTAAAATAGATTTCTCTATAACAATATAATTCATTATTAATTTAATCATATATTAATCTTGTGATTTCCTACCATTGTTGAAAGTTCTGCTTATTATTTCCGTGCTTTATGTTAGGAACTAGAACATAGAATTACATTGCCGCTAAAAACAATGAGCAATATCAAGATGGATCGCTCGAACTATTTTTTAACTAATTTTAATGGCTTCATAATGTAATGTTAGTTCACTCTATAAGGAAGAAGAATGTACATATTAAGTAGGAAAGATATAAAGATTATTAGAATTACACAGTCTTAAAGTCTATCACAATTTAATATTCAAAATTATTTTTTGTGAAAAATCAAGAAGAAAGAAAAGAAAAATCAAATCAATCTTTAGAGATTTAACTGAAATTTAACATAGCCAATATATTCGATAAAACAGCTGATCGATGGAAGCAGTTAACTTGAAAGATAAATTAAATATTATGAACCACATAATTAAAAGTTAAACTTCGATAATACCAAATAAATGGAGACAATAAATCTTCCTGTCGTAACTAGGGAGATAACTATTTAGAACATTGGTTTTCTAGTCATTCTATTAACCACATGTCAAGGATTAATTGCTAAAACACTTGACAAGGATGACAACATAATTCAGTAAAAAATAACAAATTAACACCAAAAATTCATATTCCACTATTGTGCACCAGTGTCGTGCAAGGCGTTCTCTGCTATTATATGTTTATTACAGAGTATGCGAGAAAATTTTGGGACCACCACTCCCTCAGGTTAGAAATATTTTTTTAGTTCCCAAAAATTGATTTCATTATTGTAATATAATTCAAACTTTTTTGTTTGTTTTACTATATATTAATTCGTGTGATTTTCTTCCATTATTGAAAGCCAAGAAAAATTAGGTTATTATTTCCGTGCTTTTATGAGGTACTAGAACATAAAATTATATTATTGCTAAAGACAATGAGCAGTTTCAAGATGCATTTCTCGAATAGGTACTTTTTAATGCCATTATAATCTCAAGCGATTTTACTATATAAGGAATAAAAATGTACATATTAAATAGAGAAGAGGTAAAGATTGTTGGAATAGTACCGTCTTCCCGCTTAAAACAATTTGATTTCCACAATTTTTTTTGAGAAAAATCAGGAACATCAATCTATACTTAAGAGATATAACCCTTTACACTCAAATGTCTTCTCTCTATCACCTTTCCAGACAATGCATCATTTTGACATATTATTTATTTATTTTAAATTTTAATTGTTAAAAATACATGCAAAATGGTAAATAGATGTAAATTTTCAGGGGAATTCAACTTTAAACAGCTGTATGTATTTATCCCTCGGAGCTATTATCAAGTCCATGTAGTAAGTGAATAATTATGCATAGAGTAATTTTCCAAGTGAAAAAGGTATACTCAAATGAATCATAGTCAATATTTTCGGTAAATCAGCTGGCCCCCCCGCATAATTAAAAGATAAATTTCGATAATACCAAATAAATGAAGCATTGTTCAAAACTGTAAATCTCACGGTCGTAAGTAAGGAGAAAGCTATTTAAAACATTGGCTTTCCAGCCCTAGCACTACGTCGCCACCTCCCGCGGTCCTCGAGACGCTATTTCCGAGATTCTCGCTTCTGCTGCTCCATCGATTGGCCCTCCCCGTCATTATCGGAGGAGCGTCCAGAAATAGAATATGGACCATCCTTCAACGCCTCCCTCCACCTCTCTCTCCAGAAAGAACTTTCTCCCTTCCACATGTGGAGCCTCATTGATTGTTCGGTTTTTCAATTTCCCAACTTCCTGAGGGTTGGAAGTTCCGAGATGAGGACGCTTCCTCAGGAAGCCTCCCCCGCAGCAGAGAAATTTCTCCGGACTTCACTTCACGATCACTCATATTTCTATGTATTAACTCAAGCGATGTTGAACTTCCTCAGTGGGAGACCCGCAGTTCACTGTATGCTAGACCGATTGTAAAAGTTCAGTTCAAGCTGACAATGTATTTCAAAATTTCGAAGAATCATCATTTTTCATAGCTCTTGGAGTCTAAAATAAATTTTTAGAACTATCCATATCTGTCTGTCAACTCAAAAATTCTTGAGTTAGACGGATGCTTTTTGCTTTGTAATCTTTACATCAACATTTTTGATTTTGCTGCTCTCAATTCGCTTCTGTCTCGTAGCATCCGATGTGTGTATTTTTGTATTGTTGTTTCTTATGGCACTTGCCATGGACAAACCTGCTGTTACGAAGACGGCGCTTTAAGCCGGTGGGAGAGCGTCTCTTGTTTTTTTTAGTAGCGCCAACTAGGGCTAAGAGTACGACTTTGCTACTCACGCATCCCTCATTCGCTTGCACAACCCCTTTTTACAGGAGAGCACATTCACACATCTCACAGATAGAACAACCGCATCCGAACCGGGACTCAAACTTAGGACACCCAGATCACGGGGAAGACGCGCTACCCCTATGCCAGGACGCCGGCGTGTTTGTGTGTAATGCTATCTCTTAATCTAGTTTAAATCCTAATTAGCTTCCTAATTTTTTTTCATCTTAAACTTCCTCATGTAGACTTCATTCTTATTTCCTGATCCAATTTCCACTTTTTATTTATTAATTTTAACACTCGCTCTGGAAAACTGATAATTTCAGCCTTTTTTCACTGCTCGAGTGAAGGGATAAAAAATCCCTAATGCTTACAACATTCCTTCAAAGATACTTAAGATTCTCTTACCTAAATAGGCACGTATCAAAGAAACCCCTATCAAATCTCGTAGCAAAATCACTGAAGGAAAAAAATGTATTTCTTTTTTGCCCTTGTGTCTCGATGTAGACACATACATTTTTTACCACTTTTTCTTTGTACGAATTCTGTCTCCCGATATGTAATAAATCGAAGTTAGAATTTCAAAAGTTTCTTCTTCTTGGTCAAGGATCTGTTAAAATATATTTAAACACGCTCTCTCTCTCTCTCTCTCTAAGAATGCATAGTGTTTTTAGAGAAACTATTATAATTGTCAAAGAATTTGTTAGCATAATTTTAAAGATTTTTTTTTTTGTATATATCTTCTGAGTCCGTACAATTTACTTTTAAATTATGTCTGCCGAAAAGTTTATGAACAAAATAATTCCAAAACACAAGGACCTATCAGAAAAATATTTACGATATCTTGTCACCAAAATTATGGATTTCTATACTATTGTAGATAAAGTTCTTTAGCTGGACGTTAGCTTTTTTATCTGTTCTTGTGAATGTGAACTCGCGATTGAAAACCCAAAGAACTGAACATATTTAATTGAATTTAATACTAAATTTATAATTAAAACAGTAGATTTTATCGCAAAGAACCAAATTTCAGTGTGTTGATTGGCCAAAAACCAGTGACTTGATCTTCTATCCGTCTGTATATGAATGCAGCAACTTAAAAACCTATACACATTGATTTATAAAATTTCTGACACAAAGTGCAAATTTCTGATAAATTCTGAACTTATTTCGATAATGGAAGATTTTCAAAATGATTTTCGTTCTCTTTTATGCTACGAAGAACAATAAGAACAATACACGCCATATTATGATCATGAACATGAAAATTGGTGAAGAAATTTCCTCTGATGATATCGTATACCTCATGCCTCTTGCAGGGATCCAGAGAGTAACTTACAATCATACTTGGCAATGATCTGCGTTAAATTGAAGGCAATTTTAAAAAACAAGTGCAAATTCTGCTGTATAGACAAGTTTTTGGGGAAAAAAACCTAAACTGTAAGAATATTAATAGTTACAGTGCTTCTTTAAAAGTAAATTGAATATGTTTCTTTTTTCTTGTTATATTAAATGAATAAATAATATTTGAAAATTTGAAAGTACTGAAGTCATTCTAAAAGGCATGAGTGTGCATTTTAAAGAAGTGAGATGTTTTGTTTCCTTCTGTATGTTCTGGGTTATAAGAATATTACCAAGCGTAGAATTCATTTTGTTAAAACAACAGCACAATTCGTTTTAGCAAATTTTATTATCCATTTCATTTGCTTCCAAGATAAGTATACTTCAATTTATTACAATCCTTCCGAATGATAATAATAAACGATGCGTTGTTTTAATTGAAATGGGCCTAACTGGAAGCCAAGAAATTTATATACAGAATATTGTTTTACTAACAATATTATGATCTATAAATAAATCACAGTTTCGAAAAAAATTTTTGAACGCTGGGGTTATATGAACCACATGAAGTACTGTGTTAAATATATTATATAGATTTATTTAATCAGGATAATAAATGTTTTATTACCTTGACTTATTAGTTAGTTTGGAACCGGCAATCCATGTATAAATAAAATTCAGTTGGCTTTAGAATACTTAGCAATTTTTCTATTGAATGTTTTACCAGATTAGAGAAAAAAATTTTTGAATTAGAACATAATTATGCCTTTTTTGCTATTTCAGTTAATAGATATACTACAAGAAAAATTATGAAAATAAGATTTTTACACAATTTTCTAAGTTGTATTTAGTAAAATGTTCTAAATAAGCTAACATTTTAAACTAAAAAGCTCCACTCCACTTCAATCAAAGTGGCGTTAAAAAAGCGTCTTTAAACTTTAAATATAATATTTTAGATCGAAAAAATACCTGTCTTATAAAAATGGAGCCCGTTGTTTAGATGATCTTCCATACAGTAGCCATTGAGATCTAAAATAATGACATTCAAAGCTTCATGATACGATCAGGTTCGATTGTAAAGGAGACAGGCTTATTTTAATTCCAAATAATAGTGTGTCAAGAATATTTAATTTTATAGTATTGAGAAACACAAGATGCTGTATAAAAATTTAGATTCCATAATTTTCTTAGATGTTCATTTATTGACCCGAACAATACAAAACAATGCATCGAGATTATTGCATTAGATCATGATTAGAGTGAATTATTCACATATTTATATATTTATAAATATCGCTTATATTCTTTTTTACTATAAAGTAGTCGCCTGCTTTGCCGAGCATAATGTTGATGCTTATTTTCAATTAAATTGCTTTACTTCATATCCATGATTCTGTCAGATTGTCTAACATTAACCTATATTATTTTCTTTGTCTTACTTAAGTTTTATTTATTTTTTACATTAACCTTTCTGATTCAAACCGGTCCTTTTAAAAAGATAAACGTGTGGTTTCTCAGTCATATGAATTTTGCGGTATTCTAACTTTATTTTTACTATTCGTCTTATAAATTTGACAGACATTTAGCAAAATTCTTCATCCTTAGCTTTCAACATGGTAAAAGTAACCAGACGAGGAAATATTTGATGAAACAATTAAAATTGCTGTTTTTCAAGACTATTATGTTATCTATTTTAATAAAATAAAAAATAATTTTAAAGAATTACCAAAATTCAGAAAAAATTTCTACAACTATTAAATTGATATTTTTAAAAAACAATTTTATAAAATTTTGAACGATGTGAAATTTATAATAGTGCAATAATACTTTCGAAAGTTATCGCGAAAAAGGCTAAAATTAGACTTCATTTTTGATTAATTAAAATTATAATAAAAATTTCAAATCGTAAAAACCTTTCCTTCCTTTCTTCAGAGAAATAATCTTGAATAATCTTTATCATAATATCCAATACACACATATACACAAAGAAGCACACGCACACACACACATACAAAGAAGCACACGCACACACACACATACAAAGAAGCACACGCACACACACACACACACATTCACATACACACACATACAAACACACACACATACACACACACATTCACACACACACACATACACACACACACATTCACACACACACACATACACACACACACCTTTATTATTAGCAGAAATTTAGAAAATCCTTTGCAAAATGAATTGCTTTTTTCCTTTTTAAGCATTAACTACTTAAAATAGAGATTTATATTCTTTGTAAACGATATTAAAAATAAATTTAAAAGCAGAAGTTAATAAAAACGCTTCATAAAATGTTTAGACTTCATATTCCAACGAAAATAAATGTATTCTCAATGTTTTATATTTAACATCGAAATGACTTTCTTTTATAACACCTTATAAAATATGATTCGTAAGCATTTAAGTGTGCAAATACGACAGGATTTGGTATCGGATTTATGGTACGAGAGCCTCAGTGTTGGCAAAATCGTACATGCATGTGTTTACTTTTCGCCAAGAAATACGACTGAATATATTTGCGTGTGCTCGGAAGATATATTCGTTCTTGGATGTTTGAAAGAGATACTTTTCCCTGGTCACCTATTTTCACTGTGGGCCATAAAAAAATTCCATGGGGCAGAAAAATTCGGTGCAGTGGAGGGCCTTCATTTGAATAGCTTTTCGAAAACAAAATATGAAAGTATAATTTATTGCTTGCACTTTCATTTTTCCAACTATTTTAGAGATAAAATGTTACAATGATAAATGTATTTTGTCTTTTTTTATGTAAAAATAGGTTCATTGTTATTCCTAGGCATGCTTTTGTAAAGAAAATATATACTGAGTTTCAGAATTCCACGAATGTTGTAATCTGCATTCTGAAAAATAGTCATATTTTTTTGTTCAGTATGTTTACCAGCATATTTTGCATGGATCTCCACACAAGTGAGAAAATTTAGTATCTGATTGATATTTTAAACAAAAAAAAGTCAAATAAAACTGTATAACTCTGACAATACATCAACTAAAGCCATATTGAATTCAAAAAGATGTATGCTAGAATCAAAGGAGGGATTGACACTCACTATACTGACCAACTATGTTTGACAGAGCCAAGTAGTTAAATTTGCGCTCTTTGGAGCTGTAAAGTTTTACTAAGAGACAAATAGACAACCTACATATGGGACTGTTTAAGTATGGGATACTTCTATCCAACATTTCTAAAAAAAACCTGTTCATAATTAGCATATAATTTCAAATTTAGGAAAAAAAATGATTTAAATTAATGTATTATATTAATTAATGTATAATTGTATAATGTATAATGTATAATATATTACATTAATTAATGTATAATATATTACATTAATTAATGTATAATTATACATTAAATGTATAGCTGAAATAATTACGATATTTAATTGGCGCTATTGATCAGATATTTTTGATGTTCTGAAATTTTAAATAAAAAAAAGTTATGCACATTTACGACCAAAAATTCAACGAAGCATGGAGTTTTAAATATTGCTATTTATACTGTTTCAAACTATTTAATGGTTGTGACAAAGAAAATCCTTCAATAAACGAATTTTATTTCTACATAGGAGCATTTGTTGTTAGAAAATATTGAAATTCGAAGCTTCATAACTCGATTGATTTTAATGGATTGGAATATTTTAGTTTAATATCATTGTTTAACGTAGAAAAATTTAGTAAATAGAATTGGGGAATATAAAAATTTGGATTTATTGATGGAACTATCCTTCTATGCTTTATCTCTGTTTTTTTTAATTAATGCAATAAATTTGTTTGTATGGAGCTTAGCCGTAATATAAATTACCATATTTGTCAATGATCCAGATTTTCAAACAATGGTACGGGTTTTTTTATACTTATGATACCCTTATAAATAAACGATCTAAACGAATGCATTGTTATTTAGTAAAACAGATTTGATATATTTGAATTTTATAGTTATGTTTCATCACTTTTTTGTATCTTGTGTTTATTCTTTGTTAAATTAATATTATTCTTTTTTCATTAACATTATTTTTTGAGTGATTTTTATTTCAACAATTTTTATTTTCCATTTTTATCGCATTTCATTATCGAAAATCCTATTTTTACAAGTAAATCTGTAGGAAACTTTCGAACATTCAACTTTCTTTTCTCATTGTACCTGAGTACGTATAAAAATGATTTCGTAAATTCGAAATGTTCAAATACTGCAAACAGAAACGCATAGATTTACTCTTCTTGCTTTATGAATGTAAAGGAAAAATCTTATAAAGCGAAAAGGGCAAATCACTAATGTGAGTACTTATATAAAAATTCACACAGAAAGAATTTAAAAAGGGAAAAATGCGGACCTTTAAGAATATATTGATGCTGTTAGCGAATGCAATTTGTATTATCTACATTAATTAGGTAAAAGATTTCGTATATTTATTGAAAAGCATTGTTATCAAAATAAGAAAATACTACTGCTTAAAAATCGTATTCTTGAAAGAATTATTCTATAATTTAAAAGATTCTACTCATTCTTAGTACAAAATATCTAAACTGGAATTATTTTCCAAACATTCAAGAGCTATCTCAAATCTAAAAATGACTTCACAGGGTAGAATAAATAGCAATTCATAATTATATATTGATTAGGGTTTGAATTATCAATTTAATAAGATTATATAACAGCTAATGTTCGACATGGCAAAGTTATAGCTAATATTCTATACAGAAATAAACAACAATAGTGTTCAGTGTAACATATTAATGGTAAAACAGAGAAATTATGTAGTTAATCTATCAGAAGAAATAAAATGTATAAGTGGTATGAGGTATTTTAATCAAGCACCATGTTAATTATTTCCTTACGTTTTTAATTTATCTCCTAAATAGGTATTTAATCATAGACCAAAAAAAAAAATAATCCACTGGTCTTAGAAGAATCTTCATCATTATTACATTTTCGCCACTGTCTGTAGTTTACCCAAAAATATTTGAATACTGGTGATTAGATTCCCAAATTATTCAACTGTAAGTTAACGTTATTCTGTTTAAAAACATTCCAAAATTGCAATTTTATTGATTTGAAGATTTTAAGTAATTTAGATGTAATAAGTAAAGTAAGAAAGATATAATCAAAAAGTTGTTTAGAACCATTTTCATTGTTTCAAATAATAACATTAATAAAAAAATTAAAATTTCATAAATGTATAATTTTTTTATATATAAAAGTAGTCACTAAACTTCAACGCTTTTCATGATTAGTGCAATCGTTTCATCCTTTCCCAATCACATATAATATCATCCAATTATATTATAATTTTAGAAGAAAGATGCATGCATGGCCATTGTGCAATATTGCATAAAATTCCCATGTAAAATTGATATTTTCTGTGTGTTTATAGAATGAATGCCAAAATTCCTTTAAAATCTACGTCGAATATTTTTTGACGGTTTTAAAAGTTTCCCTATGTGCATTTTGTTTTTTTAAGAAAGCAAAAGTTGTTTCAATGCCATAAATGTAATGTAAAAGTGAAATTTTATGTGCCTAACTTACTTTAGAAAAGAAAAACTTAATGAAAAAATATCAAATGAATATTTTCATTGAAAGATAATTAGAATCAAATGCATATAGAAGAACTGTGTACAAAAAAAATCATCCAAATATGTGCTTACTTTAAAAAAAACAAAAAACTTTTCGACTTTTTTTTTTGCATATTTTTTTGCACAGATATAAATATCCCATGAATATCTAAATTGAAAGACCATTAGAAGCGAATTCATATAGAAAAATAATTGTAAAAATCATTCAAACACGTGCTTACTTTTGGAATAATAAACTTTCCGAATTTTTTCCTAACAAAAAACAAGATAAAGATTTTACCAAAGAAGAAATTTGAAATGTATTTTTTTTTTTTGGCTATAACTTATAATGATAATTAACATTTTCTATCTGCAATTTATTTACTTAATATAAATTTTAAACACAGAATTAAATCTTCGCAATTCTTCAGGAAACGGGAAAAAAGTCATATATCTTACTTCTGCGATGTTCATTTAATTTCTTCCTAGATTATTAAGAAAATGCCGCGCCATTTTTTCCATCTATTCCTTCATCCGCAAAGAATAAAACTAAAAAAAGAAATGCTCTTCCTTCACAACGGATAACGCAGCTTTTAATGCATTTTTCTTTCGAAAGCAAATATTTTTTTCTTCTTAAGACATAATTATTAATAATGAAAATAAATGATTTGTTATTTTTCTATTTTTTTTCACTACGAATAAATTACTGAACATCATAAATGTCTTGCAAACGAAAAATATTTTGAATAAATATTTGCGTAGAATTACATAGTGAGGCCAAGACATTCATTTAAAAAAAAATCTAATCACTGTTTATATATTTTAACAGAATATGTTCGAATTGATTTTATATCTCATTAAAAATTGCGAAGTAATCTTACTTTATAAGACAATGGATTTTTCTATGAATTCTTTTTTTATTATTATTTTCTCACTCCTTTACATGAAAAATAAATCGTATCTTATTTTGATTCTTAAATCAGTCATAAAGTTTATAATTTCATTACAATTTCAAATGAGTAAAAAATATCTGCCAGGTATTAAATGAAATATGAAAAAGGTATCAGTAGTTTAATTTAAACTAAATTTCCATATTGAATATGACGGCATCCTATTTCTTTATAGACACTATAATTTTTTCCTTTGTTTTTAATTTTCTGTAAATATAAAATATAACACTACTATAATATAAAATATAGAAGAAGTGCAAAAACACTTGATGAGTTGGTTTCATTTTGAAGATGAGCAATTAATTTTGGAATTGCACATGCTCATTGATTAGTAGCTTATAACTTTCTGATAATATTCAAGTAATGAGAATGCACCGCCTATTATCTCTACCATCCATTTATTAAAACTACGCAAATCAATTAGATAGAAAAATGAGATCTGAATATCACCAGGATTAGTTTTTCTTTCGTCATAATTATAGAGGAAGTACTGAAATCGTCTGGAACTGTATAATAATTGTAGAACTAAAATTTGGATTGACTTTTTTCGTTTCTAAATTCCTTTCTGTTTCTCCGAACATTTGTTGAAACCATTATTCAGAAAAGCAAATATATAGGGGATATGGAATCATCGACTCAAAGTTTTGATCAATATATAAATTCCGACCATGTTTCTGAGGTAGGGTGATTTTTTATACATACATAGATCGGATCAAGATGAAGAATGGCTTATTTTATGTTCATATTACTCAAACTTCACTAGCTTAAGAATACATTTGGCACTCAACGTTGCTAATTAATAGGACACATTTATGTGGATGGTTTAGTTATATTAACATTCTTTTCACAATACAACATGAAAGTTATTTGTACATGGACCTCATAATTGAAAATATATAATTGCATAAAAGAAAACAAAAGTGCGTTGAAGATAAATTTTGAAATATTTTTTATCACATTTTCATTCAAATCATAAATTGTTGAATTCTTTTCGAGTTAAAGAATGTAATATTTGTATTATCGAATTCTGGCCTTCGTTGTAACACTGAAAGGAATGAACTAAATAGAACCTTAAAAGCGTGAATTTTGTGTTGTATTGCATTGATCAGAAACAACAAATTATTTTTTTCTTAATTACTTCGAATAAATAGATTTAATGACTTAAACGCAATTAACCAAACTATTCGTTCTCTTCTCTTTTCGCCTTTGATTCCTAATAACTTTTACATTTTGGGAAAGTTTGTAATTACAAAATATATTCTATGTTCTAATAATCTAAACCAAACGGAAGCATCTTCGTTTAAGGGGACAGTGGACTTTGAAATTGACAAAAATTGACTAAAATATGGAAAAAAAATTTTCCTTATATTAAGATTTTACTCATATTACTGAATCTAATAAAAAAACCGCTAATCTCTAAGTTAAATTATTAAAAAGTTATAAGCATTTAAAAAAATTTAAAGAGACCTAAATGTAAAATTTAAAGGGACACAAAATGTAAACAAAGAGCTCTCATGATTTTTTTTACATTTTATTTTATTTTAGAATTAATAATTTTACATTTTCTTCACTGCTCGCCTTAGCTGTAACTGTTAACTGCACATTCTACTGTTTTGTTTACTTCAGTCTCGTGTTTTACCGAGCGGGAATAACGTTATTTTTGCCAATCAACTATTTTGAATTTCGAAATTTTTTCAACTTTATTTGTTAGTTACTGCTTGCTTTCCCATATTATTTACCTAATCAAGGTTGTTTTTTGAACTTCGGATTTGCAAAAGATATTAATAACTGTTTGCAGTTTTATTTACATATTTCGATAATGTATATTATCAACAGGCGTTATCGAAAATTGAAAGGCAGACCTTCTAAGAGAAAGCGTATGTGTTCCGCTAATATTAGCAAGAGATGGAATCAAAATGTAGCAGAGAATTCTGAAAATATAGAATCTGTGGAAAATTCTGTTACTATTGAAGAAGTATGTATAGATAAAAATAAGAAATCTTTTAGTGTTAATGCTAAAAAATTAGAATTATTTCCATCAACTTCTTCGTCCACTAGTAATGTTACAGAAAAAAATTCCTATATTATGATGAACAATGATATGTGGTCTTCTCTTTTATCAAATATAAAATGCAGTGAATGTGACATGTGCTCATTGGATGTTGAATCAAATGGTGAATATGGCTTTTCAACAAAAATAAAACTGAAATGTAAAAACTGCAATAAAATATTTAGCTCTATTTTTTCTAGTCCTCGAGAAAAAGGCAGTAAATTCTTCGAGGCAAATAAAAAGCTTGTTGAAGCTTTTCTAAAAATTGGGAAAGGTTATGCGGCTTTGGAAATTTTCTCTATGGCTATTGGTATACACGCAATGGACAAAAAGACATTTTCAAACTGTTTGCACCAGTTGTACGATGAAAAACAGACCTACAAAGATGGCATTTTAGAAGTATGTAGGAAGATTGCTCGCAAAAAGCATCAGGAGTTATCATCTTCAGCTGATCAAAATTTAGATGATGTGATTGACATAACAGTCTCATATGATTGGACATGGCAAAAGAGGGGGCATTCATCACTGTATGGAATCGGTATCATTGTAGATATTTTAACGGGACTTATTATTGATTATGAAATTATTTCGAAATATTGTCCAGAATGCACAACTTCTAAAAAAGACCTTGGAGGAAAAAGTCCTGAATTTTCCATATGGTACAAAACACACAAATCTGAATGCAGTAAAAACTATATGGGATCTTCAAATTCTATGGAGATCAAAGCTGCTGAAATTTTGTGGAAAAGGACGGTAAAAAATTGTGGTATGCGATATGTGAGTGTCTTGTCAGATGATGATGCCAAGACATACCAACATGTATCGTAATGTCTATGGTGAAGTGTAGAAATTACCAAGGACGAATGTATAAACCATGTGGCAAAGAGACTTAGTACGGGGCTTCGTAAAAAGTTAAAGAATGTCAAAGTAAAGGGATTAGACTTGGTGGCAGTAAAATGAAAAGTTTAAAAGAGAGCACCATATTAAAGTTAACAAACTATTATAGAAAAGCTATAAAGGAGAATGTCCCCGATGTGCAAAAAATGAAATCAGCAATATTTGCATCATTGTTCCACTGCTCATCGACAGATAAAACACCTAAGCAAAGTAAATTCCCTACTGGTTTTACTTCATCGTGTTTTTATAAGAGGGCTTTAGCTAACAATGAAGAGCCAAAATCCCATTCCACAATGAAAACAAAATTATCGGAACTGGTGCTGGAAAAAATGCTACCTATATATCAAAGGCTTGCTAATAATGAATTGTTAGCTAAATTGTTGTAATTCATTTACTAACTTAAAATACTTATATGTTTTTAATTCATGAATCAATGAATATTTTTTCGAATGTTTATTCATTTATATTTTCACATTTGTTGTGATATTCAAAATTTAGAAAAGAGAATCAATAGCTATTTGTGGTAATCAATATTTTGCGTGATTCTGAAAATGACAGCAAAATTCTGAAGAGAAACATTCTCAAATTTGAATGTGAAGCTATTTTTTTTTATTTAGAATAGCTTTTCAATGCAAAACGTTTTATGCTGTGAAATAAATAAGATATCAACCAGAGCTAGAATCATTACCCTTTACATGCTAATTTCTGCAAACTAGATTTTCCTTCAAAATACATACGATGGCATGAGAAAAGGGACGTGTAATACAAATTTATTTCGCCAATATACTTCAGTTGTTTACGCTTTTGAATTTGAAAGAAACTGAAATTTCCAGAAGAAAGTTTAAAAAACCTTGATCCTTACCATCCTTTAAGTATGGCGCTCTTATAATAAATAATAGATTCTAATAAAGAATAATAATCTAAATAATTCTAAAGTAATAAAATAAACTAAAATTTTTATTCATATAATCTATTTCTTAAAACGATAGAGAGATTCAAACGAAGTCTGAAGAAATCATTCAAAAGTAATTCTTTATCTACAATCCGTAATAAAGAAATCACAAACAGGAAATGATTAGATCTGAGACCAGGGATACATGAGCACTGAGGAGAAGGCTAAATTAGCATCACAATTGAACTAACAAGCTATTTTGGCCAAGGGGAACCTTCAACTCTATCACTGTTTGTGTACGGCGTTCTTATAATAAACAATAATTTTGCACACTGCACAAACATTGAAGAAATGAATAAGCTGATACTTTATTTCATGGCATTTATTTCTCGATATAATGAGAGATTTAACTGACATCTGCAAAAATCAAATATAAAATGAATTTTCATTCAAGAAGGCATAATAAAGGTATCAACAATCTGGTAATGGTTTAAGCTGAAATCTGGAATACATTACTTCGGTGGAAAGGAATTCATTAACATAGCAGATCAGCGGCAAATTTATGGAAAGTGATTGTCATTGATAGGAGCTAATTAAACGTATGGTTGTTTCAAAAATCATTTTTCATTTTTAACCAGAGTGTCAGAAATAAATGGTTTTCATGCCCCCATGCTGTTTTGAACATCGGTTAAGGATTCTAATTTTTTCTCTCTTTAAACATTACTGATATAGTAATAATTTTCTATATCAGTAAAATTACAGTGTAACAATGATCTGTAATTAATGATAGATGATATTCATTTCTAGCATTTTACAATTCAATTGCCAATGCCAAAGTGTAATAATGTTATTTCGATAAATAACACAATGAAACTGCCATAGTTAAAGATCAACTGCTTATAACTTTAAAGTATTTTCTATTTTACCTCTGAATAAATAGATTTTCTTTTACTTTACGAGTTGAATTTGGACTGTTTATGAAATCTGATGTTTGAATCTTTGAAGAGCTATGATTACTTTGTCACTCAAATGTAAAATATTGTATGTCAAAAAGATGTAATTTGATTCCTTTATCACCATTTAGGATATTGTTCTCAGTTAAAATTATGGTATCGCACAAATTATTAATTAATTTATTTTATTTTAAGTTTCATTTTAAAGTAACACGAGAGCTGTTTTGTACTAGTAATGTTAAACGCTGTTTAATATGACGAGAACAACACCCAAGACGACACTGCTCAAAACTTCCAAGTGGGAAGTTATTCGATAAAATGAATTTAGTGCACACAAGGGAACTGGCATAGCAATTTGTCAGTGAAATCGGAAGAGAGTGCCTAAATTAGTCAGAAGGTTTATATCTTACACCAACACTATTTCAGGCAATGAGATATCACATAAGAAAATGTAAATGTCTCTAAATTTTATACATTTCTAAATTTAATGTTTCTAAATTTTAATATCTCTAGATTTTATGTCTCTAACATGTCTCTCTTAATATGTCTCTGAATTTTATATCTCTAAATCATAATGACTCTGTATTTTATATGTCTCGAAACATATGAGGTTTTGGAGTCAAATCTAGTGCTAATTTACAGCATACGTACTTGAGTAACATAACAATCGCGACAATTAAAAAGAAGCGAAATCTGATTTGAAAAACAATAGTAAGAAAACACAGACTTTCCTAATCAGTGCAAACACAATGAAAGTGTGAAAGTAAAATATCCATTAATTTTCTTTTGGAATTGAAAATTCATTTACATATCATCTTTAACTTCTTCATTTCACTGCTAACTATATATATATATATATATATATATATATATATATATATATATATATATATATATATATATATATATATATATATATTTGATTGTAATGAAGTGGAATTTTGCTATACATTTTTTTTTTTGTACTCTCATACACAATATCAAATTTTCCAAACTATTTTATATACATGCATTGTACTGGAACATTCTAGATATTTGCGAATAGACTGGTAACGATGAAATAATAGGAAATCATTAAAAAATTCACTTTGAAGGTAGTTTTCTTTTGCTTTGTTGATTCGCATATTGGCTGTTCTCAAATAATTGTCAGCATCCTTTAATTATCAGTTATCTAGTAACCCAACAATGATGCATTTAGCAAATAAATTTATTAACTTTAACGATATAGTTGTTTAGATGGTAGATCAGAAAAAGGGCATTTAAAAATGAACAGAAGTTGACAAACATAATATTAATTTTATACTGAAATAAACAACAGTTATTTGTTACAACTGCACGTAATGCTGTCCTTTTTAAAGTAAGCATACCTTTTGCACAATACTCCAATTAAATACATTTTGCACAATACTTCCATACTCCAAGATAAATTACACAATACAACAAATCACGTTTTTTGTTATAAAGTGCTGAATACAAAGTCCCTTTTTAACAAAAGAAAGAATCATTGTTATAGATGAGTGACATTTACGTTATAGGAGCTCTATTATGAAATGTATTTATATTTTGACTTAGAAACCAAGGATGTAAAAGCAAACATATTTATTTGCAAAGTTGCTAATTTCAACTAATGAATAAAACATATTTTTAGTGCTGCTATTGTTAATCCTTATTACCTTGATTTAGTACGGTGGATTTAGCCATTGAATTCATTTTAGGAGGGACAATATCATAGTGGCACTCGAAAACCTAGGATGATCTGGCCTTTCTTTTTAAATGCCAGTAAATGAAGTGACATCAAAAGTTATCCAAACGGATGATAATACATACGGCATTATCATCCATATAGTTGTACAATGGATGGATGAGGATGTGGATGGTATTACAATGTTCCCAACAAAACGTTACTACCTGGTGGAAACGTTACCACCTGTTAAATTCTAATAGACTGTGTATCCCTTGATAAGATCGCAAGCCAAATCCTAGATTATGGGAACAAGTTTTAGTCAGTGCCTTGAAATGCATGCCTATATCGATTTGATAGTACCATATCGAATCGTTAGTTACTATTATGTAGAAGTGCAAGTGTAACGAACAATTTTTACCATTTGTATGTTTATATGATTATTTACATCCAGGTTAAGTCAGACAGAAGGTAAATGGACAAAAACAAATGAAATACTATCAGTTCCAATGATCTGAAAATAAAAAGAGACTATTTCAAATTTATATATCTAAATTTTCATTTCAATATCATTTTTATTAAAGATTTTCCAGGTTGAAATCTAAAAGACGATTTTTAAACTAAGTAGTCTAGATCGAATAATGACTTATTGCATTTAAAAAATAGGGAAAAAGTAAATAATTATCAAAACACTGATGAAAATATCTTGAAGTATCGCAGAAATATTTATCGGAATTGATTTTTTAAGCATGATAACTTCCTCGATTTAGTATCAATCCTATAATGAGAATTTTAAAATGCTTACGACTTTGAACTTCAGAACACAAGAGACCTGCCACTACCTGAATTGCCAAAATACCAATATTGCTAGCTACAATATATTCTATGAATAACTAGAAATTTCATTTTCCATATCGAAAGTAATAAATGATATTCTTATGTCATAGATGCATGCCGGAATCTAATAAATATATCACGAATTCTGAAAGCAGGTTATGTATGAGCATTTATATCAAACTAGACGGATGACGAGAACCAATTTCTAGAAGTTACATGATTGTCAGTATTCGTGTATTCGATCATTTCTCCTATGACATGTCAGGAAAATTTCACATTCGACGTACAATAGAGAGTGATTACTTAAGAACGTAGAATCACAAGTTAAATCCTCACATCTTCACCAATATTTGTAAAAGCATTTGAAACTTTGATATGATTATCATATACCTCAAAATAAGCAGATCCCTTTTTGAAATTATGATAGGTTTTGACTTCAAAAGCAACTGTAAGCAATATGTAAAAGCTTAAATTATGCATTAGAAGCAAATTTATTTGACATTCTAGTTTCTCTCTCTCTCTGTTTCAAATTTTCCCCCGAAACATTTACCAGATTCGAAGACTTGGAAAATACCAAAATAGGGAACATTGATTAATACATTCTCTATATAGAAATATAAGGTGGAATTTGATTTAAAAAAGAAATATTTAAATTTATGCTCGTATTTATTTCGTATTTCTTAAAAATAAATGTTTAGTTCCCTATATTTATACCCATTATCAGCTCGACATATTCAGCCCATATTGCAAAATTGAAAAGTGTTTAGGATACAGTCACTTATAAAAGAAAATTGCAAATGAGTAATCTGGTTAAATCATAGTTACTAATCGACCTTCTAAACTCAAATCCGAGATATTAATTCAGCTAAATACGTTAATTTTATATTCAGTTATTTTTCTATCTATATGCCACAGTTTGTTTTTTTTTATCATTTGTTCCGTAACAAAATAGTTATGAAAGATGAAATTTAAATGTAAATAAGAGAAACAAGAGGCATAATTACTTACATTTTAATTAAGGGGCAAAAAGAATTTTAAAACTCTAATATTTCGAATATATTTATGCTTTCATTTGATAGCCGAAACCTTTCTAAACATTTTAAGATATTGCACATGTGTGTACAGTAATTAGTTTGAAAGATATAGTCAAAAACGAGAAGATCACTGTTTTCCCTCAGAAACGTTGAAGGCAGTGGTATTTTTGATTAAAGAAGTTTAACAGATGATTTTTTTACTTTAAAGTCATTTTTCTCAATACAACATTTTCAGAACTTGCTCGCAAGAATAAGCAAAAATAGTTCATCGTGTCTGCATGAAATTCCCCAGGTATGTTTACACATACATAATACAGAAAATCATGCAAAATCAAAGCATTATGATGTATACTTTCTTTTTCAGTATTTGCTACATGCTAAAAGTAAAAAAAAAATGTTATTATGTTTTAACAATATAAAAAGTAGTATAACTAGTAAATTTAAAATATTTATCATTTTACATGATTATCATGTTCTTTGGATGAAAACAGGTGTAAAGTTTGTTAATATCAATTACACATTTTCTAAAAAAACTTGGTGCTCAAGCAAATTCTATCTTCGACAATTTATACGGAACATATATTTTTTCACATATATGAAAACTATTTCACTGATTTAAAAATTCATAATTATAAGGTTAAATATCTTATAAAACTGTGCAAAAATCTATTAAACTTAAGAAATTTTTCTTACGCTAGAGAGAGTCACACTTTCGAGGTCTGTTTTAGTTGTTAAATGTCTTATAGCCCCTTAATTTTTTGGGGTGAATTTCCAGAATGATCAAAGGTGCTTTGTCATCATTATAAAACTGGATGTAAAAAAAACAATAAAATAAAGTTTAAAAGATAAAAATTTAAATGTAAATACTAGAAAGAAAGAGCAAAGATCATTGCCATCAGTTCGATTTCTCCCACTCATTTAAACTTTGAATAAAGCTAATGAGTCTTAATTTTCAATAAAAAAAATATTGGAGGAGAGAAAAAAATAATTTTAAATTCCCTGGAATTTTCAGAACAAGTCTTACCTCTGAAACTTCCATTCATTTTCATTAAGCCCTTAACTAAGGGAAAGGAATAAAGTGAAAAGGAGACCTTAGGAAAAAAAGTCTACTAAACATGCCTCAGTGCTAAGAAAGAATTCTTTTTTCGTTCTCAATTTAATTCTGTCTCGGTGGACCCAAGAACTTAGTCGGAAGTTGCAAAAAGTTGCGAAAGAAGGCTTTAACTACCCACTCACCCCATTCGTGGATCACAAGGACTTTTTCCCGCCTCAACTTCTCATTAATTTGAGACAGGGAAGCAGAGGATTTTTCAGCCCCCGAAGAAAAAGAAACATCCTTAATTTGGATCGATGGATTTTACCGGAAGAGATAAGTTGATCTTATGTCAGCGCAGCAGGCGTCGCTGATCTTCTAAGTTCACCTTGTCTTGCGGTTAGGATTACAAAGTCCTCTGGGAAAATGTGGCAAGAATAGTTTCGTTGAATGATGCCTCCTGCTGTTATATAATAGTGAAGAATAGGTTTATTCCATCTAACAATGAAAGACTAATTCAGTTCGAAGTTCTTTGTTGTACTTTGGTAAATATTTGCAAAAGTTTATTTATGTGAGAAATCATTTGTACATCATCAATGTTCAATGAAATGAGAGACGAGTGAGTATCTAGAAAAATTCCTAATATGGGTATAAAATATTTTAGATAATGTTAATTATTGATATTATAAAATTGTTTCAGAATTGAAAGGTCTAACTGATTGAGAAATTTTATAAATTGATTATATGTAGCTAGTTTTAAATATAATAACTGTTGTTCAATAATTCCACTGATAATGCAATTTGTCCAAAAATATTTATCTTTGTCTTTATAATAAATTGTCTTGTAATTGCTTAGACAATTCTTGTTTAAAAAGAATGAATGAATTGAAATTTCTGAAATAGGTATTTGAATACAGACTTCATTAAAATATTAAGGCACCCAATAACTAATGTAAAAAATCCTACAGACATTTTTGGCATTATTATTTCATTGTGAAGGCTTTGATACTTTCATTGAAATGTGAAGGCTTTGATATTTTGAATGGAATCAAGTAGTACTTCTACTGCTAATCCTCTATCCAATCCACCACGTCAAAATCTTGGCTCACTAGGTCCACATAAACTAAGGGTTTTTCGTTGTATTAAATTCCTAGTTATCCTCCATTCCCAAAGCTATCAATTTACTATGGGAAAACGTTTGCCAAAAACATTTAGGAAAACCATTAAATCTTATATATCTCGGTGATGATAATAAACTGAAACAGTTAGAAAATTTATGAGAACTTTACATATAAGAAATCTACGCTATATACCAATAAGTAATTGGACACCTGTTATAAAAGAGATAAACACACTTTATATTCAATAATTGATAGAGCCTCCTCTTCAGGCAATTACAGCCTTAACCGTCCAGAATAGGCTTTCCACAAGTGTTTGGATGATGAACAATGGCATTTTATCCCACTCGGCATGGAGAAAACATGCAAGTTCTTTCACCGATTTCGGACAGTTGCTGCACCCCTTAATTCGGCGACCCAACTTGTTCCAGAGGTTTTCTATAGGATTAGAGTCTGGACGCTGTGCAGGCTTGTATGGTTGGCCAGAATCGGATCACCCTATTTTAATCATACGAATACATAGCAGACTTCGCAACATGACAAGTGACGTTGTCATCCAGGAAATAACAATTATTCAACCAGTAAAATTGAATCAGCGTAGGAAATACATCGTTATCTAGAAAGTAGGGTAGAGTAGGAGCTGAGTTTGCAATGAATTGTGTGAATGAAAAGTGTTCCAATTCATACCATGAGAAATATCCCCAGACCATAATTCCAACTCAGCTAAATTTTACTATAGGCACAATGAATTCTGGTGAAAGGCATTCCCCATGCATACATAAAAGCCGGACTCTGCCATCCAGAGAAACTGTTTCCACTCATCTACAGTCCAATTTTGAAGTGCCTTGCACCACCTCAATCGATCAGCGCGGTTGTATTTTGTAATGAAAGACTTATGGGGGGAACACGACCTCGGAAACAAAGCAAATATTGCGAATGTTATTTATCAAAAGAACAGCTCTGGATGCTTGTTTGAACTCCTGGAGTATGTGGGCGATTGGTTTGTTGCTGTTTTCCGAATTTCTTTGGACAACACTCCTATTTCTTAGTGCTTCATTTCTTCATTACACACCTATTTCTTCTCCCTTTTCTTCTTCTCCACAACTATTTCTTAGTTCCGTGGGTCTGCCGGCATTGAATCCCATTCCGGCAACCATCACTCACCTTTCACTTCTTAATCACAAAAGCCACTGTCGATTTTGGAATGTTTAACTCACTAAGGTCCCTTAAGGAAGGCCATTTCTATGATATCCAACAATTACGCCTTTCTCGAAGCCAGGCGGTTCTGGATTTTGTCGCATCTTGCATGCGACTAATACCAATAATGTTCCTACAAGATATTTAAGCACATAAGTCATGACATAGATCAGGACTACTGATACCCTCATTTCCATGGATGCCCAAATACTTATTGGTAGATAGTATATATTATAGAATATAAAATGAAATAAATTGTTAAAAGGCAAAATCATTGTTGTATTTAATTAAAGTTGCATGGCGAGATATGTTTGAACTTTAATAATAACACAGAAGAAAAGAACAGCTTTAGATGGTTTGAAGCATTCAGGTCAACACAATTTTCATCAAACATTTTATTCATTTTTATTAAGCTTTTAAACAAAGTGAGAAAGAAAATTTAAAGAGGTGAAAAATAATTTTAAAATGTCTGCTAATTATATTTTACCTTAAAAACTCTTTCTACTGTTTCGTGTGTCTGCTTAATTTTCTTCCAAAAACTTAGTTAAAAGTTTCAAAATAAGAGCCCTTAACCACCCACACAATCGAGGACTTAAAAGATATTCTCTCGACCTACCTTCCTCTTTCTCATTAATTTGAAAAGAGGGCAAGAAAACACTCCAACCCCTCGTAAAAGAAAGCTTCTTAATTTGGATCGATGAAGTTTTTCCAGAAAGAAGGGTTTAGTCTTTTCTAAATACAGTAGGCGCCATCATTCTTCAATGTTCATTGTGTTTTGCGGTTAGATTTTCCTTTGTTCTAAGGGAATCTTGACAAGCATTTTGCTGTTTTATGGTATCCAAGTAAATAAGCAGTTTCTTTTGTTTATACTCTTTTGTAGTTATAATAAATTTCCTTTTTGATGTAATAGCAAAACCATCTTGGAACCTTCTTAATTTAGAATCAAGTCACCATTCCAAACATATTCTTCGCCTCTTCAAATAGCAGATCAGCTGTTCATCTTCGACATTATAATTAAGTGCATCAGGTTAACATGGTTTTGTTGGCGATTTAGTTTGCATTATTTGGAACCGTTCACTGAGAGGTAGACGCCTTACCAACAAAACATCGAATTTTGATTCTAAAGAACAAGATATTTAGAATATCACAGAAATTTTGTTGCTATGAAATAGTTTTCTACAAGAAATTTTTGAAACTTTATCCAATTAACATACTTGCATTAAGAGTTGTTCAACATTGATTGCAATGACACTTACTTCGTTGTGAGAGCTATATTAAAAAATGCCACATTAAAAGCCGGAAATTCGAAAACATATAGAAAAAACATGACAATTGAGAATAATATAGATAAACTTAAAATAAGAAACGAAGCGTTCTTTTCATATAAAAAATAATAATCCCTGATGATTGAATTTACTTGTATAAAGAACATACATATTATTTGATATCAATTATTTAATTTTTCAGTTTCAGTGAAAATGAGCACAAATCTTATTAAATAACCCTGAAAGAGAAAAAGTATGATCATAAAAATGGCATGGAAAGTCAATTTTTAAATATTAAAAAGTTAAGCTTCAGAAGCACAGATTAAAGTTCTTATAAATTCAATTATTCAAAGTAAAGCATGTTCGAAACCAATGTGCTTATTGGAAATTATTGAATTTAAAACGCGAGTTTTCTTTTGTCCATAAAAATTCTATTGGAAATAAATTCAGCTGTTTTGGAAAGTATTTGAAATTTTTAGAAAGAAATTTAGATTAAGCAAATGGTATTAAAAGTGCAAAATAAATTTGAATAAAGGACCCACTTACATTCATCATCTTCCTCTCAATTTATAAAAGTATTTCTTGAATGTTTATGAGAAATGAAAATTTTATCGCTACTTTTTTTAATGATGTTATGTTTCTATGAATGACTACGGCAAGATATCATCTAAGGTAATTAAATACTTACTCATTTCTACTGTCCAGTTGGCTCACTGGCTACATCAGAATGAATCTTTTTAGATATTTCAATTCAAATTATTTATTAGATTTAAAATAAAAATTTATTTTCAGAATGAAATTTCAAAAAGTAATAATGGAGAAAACAACACGAATTTTCAACAAATAAAATTATTTTGATTAAATTTTGTTTCAATATTTTTATTTACTATAAGGAAAAAAATCTATTTACAACTTAAGCACAAGCGAAAAAGAAATGTTCTATATTCCTGCAGCTTTCTAGAGCTTTTTACAATAACTGACGGAATAATTATTTATCATGAATCTGATTTACCATCTTAATTTTCACATTTGTATTTGATGTCCCACTCATAATTAGTATGTACTCCTATACCGCCGGTAATTCGAATGCATTGTCAACATTTGTCAGAATGGAATTGGCCACAAGCCAGAGGATAACCTTTGAGATGTAGATGCAATTCTGTACTCAAACAGAATGATCATGTACTCAAACAGATGCTGTGACACGAAACAACAAAGGAAACTTAAACTGGATTTATTATATAGTTCGAACCAATTTTACCTCATTCCAATTTGGTCTTGTAAAAAGAAAGCCAATGATATTTAGTTGGATCAAGTTTGGAAAAAAAGAGTTTAACAACTGTACATGAATCAGATTAAGATTTAAGATGAAATATTTCTATTAAAATAAAGCTGTGCATTTTTTAAGATTTAAGACATGTTATAAAAAATCCTATACAAAATTAGAACGGTAAGGGAAATTTACAGTTGCTGTTTGTTTATAGATTAAATTTTTTAAAAAAATGTCTTTATAGATATAATTTAAATTACTAAGTTGAAAGTTCTTGATACTTTCATTCTTTGCTCTTTTTCATATCTTTAGTTCCCCTGTTTTTGTGAAGAAATTTTTTCAAAAAGAGTGCATTAGCAGTCAAAAATAAAACTTTTTTTATGTTTTAGAATATTGACTTCCAGATGAAAAAAGTCTTATGTCTTTTTTATATAAAAATAAAACATGGACTTAATTGGACGAGATTATAATTGTTCGGGAATTAATAAAGAGAATTTTACGCATTATTCCAGCCATAAATTTCAACACACACCAAAATTGGTCA